>NC_089503.1:234008970-234276470 GCF_036850995.1 Saccopteryx leptura
GCATGGGAGGAGAGTGATAGTGAACAATGCATGTGCTAAGCATAAAGGGAAAAGTTAATCTTTATCGTCATTATTTATTATAGTGTGTCCTGACTAGATTGTCATTCATCTCCTGACTTAGTACTTCAGTGGGACAGGAAAGATGGTTTAGATTTGAAATATCAAGTACCTAAAGAGGTTATGATTTAAAGATAATATTCACAGTCCTAGGGAAAACGAAACAAAACAAATCTTTAATTTCCCCTTCGAATGTTCCCGAGTTCGTTCTCTCTTTTCCTTGGTGGGAAGCGGTGGTGCTGCATACGTAGACCTGCCCAAGTCCGAGTGCTGTTTTAAAACTTTCAGCTATTTGCTTGGCTTCCTGAGTCCAATGATCCTGCGGTCCTGTTGGTGGGAATAACATTAAGAAGAGAGGGGAGATAGAGAAGTAGAGAGAGAGAGAGGCTGCAGCGAATGCAGGGTGATGGGAAGGCAAACAGAAAAGGAATTGAAATCAGTCTGGAGTCAGAATGTACTGCTTTACCTGTGCATGGTATAATTCCTCTTGGGCCAGGTGATTACTATGCTGACCCCAGACCATAATTTCTTAATGGAAACACGAAAGGAAATGAAGGCTTTAACAGCACTGCAAGGCTCTGAGTTAGGAAGCAGGAAACGAGATCTCCTGCTGCTGTTGGAGCCTCGAGTTGTTCCTGAAATGTAATCGTGACATCCCTTGGGAACCCGGAATGCTGCAGCGTAGTGAAATCCAGGTGCTGGCATTTCAGTTGGCAAAGCTCCCACCACTGCCTTAAACTCTCTCTCCCGCCACCCAGGCTCCAGACAGTGACAACTGAGTATTGCTCTGCTTGGTCATATGTCTGAAAAAATAGCTTTAGAACTATTCCAGCTTTATGGTTCAGCAGTTGAGGCATTTATATAAAATTTGAACCTAGCCATCAAGAGATCTGCTAGAAAATAATTTACTTAGCAAAATCAAATTTCAGATTGGTATTATTCACCATAAAGAAAACCATAAATTCAGCAAAAGGGAAGGTAGAACTGAAACTCACCTTCAAAGCTAAATACCGTACCTTACACTAATTTTATCCTCTAATTCATGGGAGGCTTAATAATGTCCTTTATGTCTGGTTAAATCTGCCATGAAGTGGTTAGCAAAAGGTCTTTAGCTTGTTCGATTGTTCTTTCCTTACAGATTCAATCTTTATAGATACAGAGAAGTTACTGGTTTAAATGACTTTCCCAGCTGGATTTAGAGAAACACTATTTTATTAGTCCTACACTGAAAAAATTAAGTTTTTATTGTCAGGCAGAGGAGGAAGGCAGCCTTCCCAGTGGGGAGGTGGGAGAGGGTGAGAGGCAGCTGGCAGCAGCCTGGGGGCTCTGAGCGGAGTTGCCCAGGTTGCAGAGGCCCCAGAGCTGGGCCCAGGCGGAGCCGTGGGAAGATCCCAGCCGGGTGTCAGGGTATTTGCTAGGGCTCTCCCTAACCATTTCACTTTGCCCCGGGGAGGTGTAAACTTCCAGGCACAAATATTTATTGAGACCTTTTTATGTGCAAAATACAGAGAAAGAGAGAACAAAATGTAGAGAGAGGAAATATGTACCTAATGACAGAGGGTCATGTTTGCCACAGGAATAGGGACAGTCCAAAGCGATTCCCAACTTTATTGAGCCTGTGCCCAATTGGGTTTCAACTGGTTAAATTTATTAATGTACTAATTTTAATTAATGAAGTTAAACGGCCTAGTAAATATGTTGACCGTAGCTTTTATTTGACATAATATCATAGATCACAAAAGTGAAATTAATGGGAAGGATGGTCTGGAGTTAGCTCCAAATTACTCCTCATTAAAGCCATAGCTGGTGCTGCTAAGAAAAACACATCTGTCATGGTCCTTTTGGGTTATGATTCTCTCCAGCTGGTACTGTGACATTAACTGATCTTCCGTACTATTCCCTGTTATATTACATATTGCATGGCTCCTTTTATACATTCAAACATTTGGGGAGATCCTCACATGTGACAATAAATTGAATTATTTGTTGATTGAGGAAATTTTATATATATATGTATATATCTGCAGACATAGATATATAGATATATATGGCTATCAAGAATGCTTGTTTTTGATCACAACAATGTCACATATTTGAAGGTAGTTGAAAAAATATGGGTGAGACATTAGCAGTGATGTGCCTTAATGATAATGATCAGGGAGCATGTAGATTCATAGACACTTGACAGTAATGTCAGGCCCAGGGGCCACCACTCCTGCAGGGTTTTGAGGAGGAGAGGGTACTTTTAGCTGGATGCCTAGGAAAGACTTCATTGGTGAAACTGCGTTGGAACATTAGGCTGCCAGGCCTCCCTATTTCTAAGCTTTGCACCATAAGAATGTAGCTGGTGGTGTCACATTTTCCAGTTGCTGAGCAGTGTCTAGAAGCTGTTGCTACTCTCATAACAGCAGGAGAAGAGTGGCTATTCAACTGTCCAAATGTGACTCCAGCTGGCCTTTGACTTTGAGTGATGTGAGGAGCACTCTGGAGTGCTTATCTCTTCCCAAACAGAATTTGCCCCCAATATTGACTTCCTACTCTTACAAGTAGGACCACGCTCTTCCCCCACCCCATCATGTTTTTATGAAGTCTACTAGAAAGGTCTAGTTAAAAGAGCCTGATATAAACATGGTGCTCAAGATGAGATGGGGCTTTTCTCCTCTGGCTGGAGTGTGTAAGTCCCTTGGGGTTCCTGTGTAGCTCACATTGAGAACCTTTAGTATCCTTGGCAGCTCCGTGTGACATTGTCCCCTGCCTGAGCTGATTGGCACAAAGTACGTGCTTGACCTCAAGAGAACTGTTTTTATTTGTCACCTGGAAATTTTGAAATTTGGACCTGAGAGACACGGAGTCTGAGCATTTTCAGAGGTAAACCACATTGATGGCATCTCTAGAAAGGAGGGCCATGGACTGTACTCATCCTTGAGTTCCATAGGCTAATCCAGGATCTTTCCAATAACTCCACTCTTTTATTATTTTCCTCAAGCTGAACAGAAGTAGGTTCTGTTATTTGTACCCCAAAAAGCTTCAATTACATAGGCATTTTGGGGCACAGAAGTGTAATACTCTGTTTTGGGCTCTAAGTTAAATCCACTAAAATTTTAAGGATTCTCAAAGTTGAGAGTTGCAGGTCACATATGAGTTAGGAAATTGTGGGATTTCGAGTAACCCAATGAGAAGCTGATTACTTATTTGCATAGACCGTCACCAACCTTGTATTTTCTTACAGGTGGGAGGGGAAGAGCTGTGTGGGGTTTTTTTTTGTTGTTTGTTTGTTTTTTTACCACTCCCAAGTTCCATAAGACTTTTCTCCTGTGTGGAAAGTTCCTTTCTCTGACCCTGGTTTGGCATCTCTTGACTTGCCCATGCCTATCTGTCTTAGTGCTACTTTCAAAGGGGGACAGTGCTTCTTATTTCCTCCCCTTACCATCAGCGCTGTTTTCAGAAAGGAGGAGTAACAAATAAGTGCTCTAATTACAGCTCTAGCTTTATATTGGTAAATGTAAAAGAAATGCAACTTTAAAATAAGAAGTATGCATTTGCATGCATAGTGTGATTATACAAACATAGTAAAAAAAAAAGACAAGTATGATATATATATATATGTAAGAAGATTTAAGGGGCAATAGACCAAAATGCTAAGTGCCGTTCAAAGAAGCAGTGGAGTTGCAGCTGTGTATTGACCTCCCCACCATTTCCCCCAGCTTCCCACACTTTCCAGAGTGTGGTGTCATTGCATCTGGGATCATTTCTGAAAACATAGGATGGAGGGAGAATAAATAAATACACCTAGAACACTTTAATATTGAGAAAAGGCAGAGGGAGACAGAGAATGGGAGGAAAGAAAGAAAGAAAAGAAAGAAAGGAAGGAAAAGAAAAGAAAAGAAAAGAAAGAAGAAAAGAGAAAGAAAAAGAAAGAAAGAAAGAAAAAAAGAAAGAAAGAGAAAAGAGGTAGAAAAGGAGGGAGGGAGGAAGAAAGAGTAGGGAAGGAAGGAAGGAAGGAAGGGAGGGAGGGAGGAGGGAGGGAGGGAGGGAGGAAGGAAGGGGAAGTAGATATCCTCAAGTATTTTCAGATGGTCAGAGGGAGAAGAAAAACAACTTTGACTTTTGGTCATGAAGTACCAGGAGATTTTCTGTGTTTATTTTCAGTTTATGAGTGACTGAGTGATGTTTGTGTCAGCATTTTAAAAAACAGTATGGAAACTGCAATTTATGGGTTTGAAATGCCTGATACCCCTGGGGATGAAGCAGCTGCTTCTCAGAGAACTGCCGCCAGTTATAGATTACAAGGTTATTTAGCAGGCTGTCCTCTTTGACTATTTGTCTAAAATAGAATTAGGTCACATGAACACAAAAAGATGCTTATTGAGAAACACCCTATTTGATTTGAAAGCAAGTAAAAAAATAATTGGTATCACTAGGGAACATCTTTCTAGTTACAGTAAAGGAATTTTCTTTTAGAATTTTAATGTAAATATATTGCCCCAGGAAATGTTTCAATTAAAAATTAAAAAAAAAATTGAACCTATATAATGTGCCAAAGTTGTTATATAGGTTTTTTTTTTTTCTTTTTTGTATTTTTCCAAAGTTGGAAACGGGGAGGCAGTCAGACAGACTCTCACATGCGCCCGACTGGGATCCACCCGGTATGCCCACCAGGGGGCGATGCTCTGCCCATCTTGGGGCGTCACTCTGCTGCAATCAGAGCCATTCTAATGCCTGAGGCAGAGGCCACAGAGCCATCCTCAGCGCCCCGGCAAACTTTGCTCCAATGGAGCCTTGGCTGCAGGAGGGGAAGAGAGAGACAGAAAAGAAGGAAAGGGGGAGGGGTGGAGAAGCAGATGGGCGCTTCTCCTGTGTGCCCTGGCCGGGAATCGTACCCAGGACTCCTGCACGCCAGGCCAACGCTCTACCACTGAGCCAACTGGCCAGGGCCTGTTATATAGTATTTTGTTGACTAAAACACTCACACCTTCTTTAACATGGTGTACACATACAGTGACACATCAAATAAAAGAGGACCTTACTGAGAGCATATAGGAAACAAGGAACTTAATTCAATAGGATTGGCCTTTACAAAAAATCACCATTGCTGTCCAATATCACTTTTTTTTATTAATCTTAATGGGGTGACATTGATAAATCAGGGTACATATGTTCAGAGAAAATATCTCTAGGTTATTTTGACATTTGATTATGCTGCATTCCCATCATTCAAAGTCCAATTGTCTTCCGTCACCTTCTAACTGGTTTTCTTTGTGCCCCTTCCCTCCCCCAACCTTCTTCCTCTCCTCCCCCACCCCGTAACCCCCACATTCTTGTCCATGTCTCTGAGTCTTATTTTTATGTCCCACCTATGTATGGAATTATATAGTTCTTAGTTTTTTCTGATTTACTTATTTCACTCAGTATAATGTTATCAAGGTCCATCCATGTTGTTGTAAATGATCCGATGTCATCATTTCTTATGGCTGAGTAGTACTCCATAGTGTATATGTACCAAAGCTTTTTAATCCACTCATCCACTGACGGACACTTGGGCTGTTTCCAGCTCTTCGCTGTTGTGAACAATGCTGCCATAAACATGGGGGTGCATTTCTTCTTTTCAAACAGTGCTATGTTGTTCTTGGTATATTCCTAACAGTGGTATAGCTGGGTCAAATGGCAGTTCGATTTTTAATTTCTTGAGGAATCTTCATACTGTTTTCCACAGTGGCTGCACCAGTCTGCATTCCCACCAGTAGTGCAGGAGGGTTCCCTTTTCTCCACATCCTTGCCAGCACTTATTCTGTGTTATTTTGTTGATGAGCGCCATTCTGACTGGTGTGAGGTGATATCTCATTGTGGTTTTAATTTGCATTTCTCTAATGATTAGTGATGTTGAGCATTTTTTCATATGCCTATTGGCCATATGTATGTCCTCTTTGGAGAAGTGTCTATTCATTTCTTTTGCCCATTGTTTGATTGGATTGTTTGTCTTCCTGGTATTGAGTTTTACAAGTTCTTTATAAATATTGGTTATTAACCCCTTATCAGACATATTGTCAAATATATTCTCCATTGTGTAGTTTGTCTTTTTATTCTGTTCTTGTTGTCTTTAGCTGTGCAGAAGCTTTTTAGTTTGATATAGTCCCATTTGTTTATCCTGTCTTTTATTTCACTTGCCCGTGTAGATAAATCGGCAAATATATTGCTGCGAGAGATGTCAGAGAGCTTACTGCCTGTGTTTTCTTCTAAGATGCTTATGGTTTTATGGCTTACATTTAAGTCTTTATCCATTTTGAGTTTATTTTTGTGAATGGTGTAAGTTGGGTGGTCTAGTTTCATTTTTTGGCAGATAGCTGTCCAATTTTCCCAACACCATTTGTTGAAGAGGCTGTCTTTACTCCAATGTATGCTCTTACCTCCTTTGTCAAATATCAGTTGTCCATAGAGCTGTGGGTTTATTTCTGGGTTCTCTGTTCTGTTCCATTGATCTATGTGCCTGTTCTTATGCCAGTACCAGGTTGTTTTGAGTACAATGGCCTTGTAGTATAACTTGATATCAAGAAGTGTGATACCTCCCACTTTAGTCTTCCTTTTCAAGATTGTTGAGGCTATTCGTGTTCTCTTTTGGTTTCATATAAATTTTTGGAATATGTGTTCTATATCTTTGAAGTAAGTCATTGGTATTTTAAATGGTATTGCATTGAATTTATAAATTGCTTTGGGTAATATAGACATTTTAATGATGTTTATTCTTCTTAACCATGAGCACGGTATATGCTTCCACTTGTTTGTATCTTCCCTGATTTCTTTTATCAATGTTTTATAATTTTCCGGGTACAAGTCTTTAATCTCCCTGGTTAAATTTATTCCTACATACTTTATTTTTTTGGTTGCAATGGTGGAGGGGATTGCTTTCTTAATTTCTCTTTCTGACAGTCCATTGTTAGTGTATAAAAATGCCTCTGATTTCTGAGTATTGATTTTATATCCTGCCACCTTGTTGAATTCATTTATCAGGTCCAGTAGTTTTTTGACTGAGACTTTAGGGTTTTCTATATACAATATCATATCATCTGCAAATAATGATAGTTTTACTTCTTCTTTTCCAATTTGGATTCCTTTTATTTCTTTTTCTTGTCTGATTGCTGTGGCTAGGACTTCCTGAACTATGTTTAATAAGAGTGTTGAAAGGGGGCACCCCTGCCTTGTTCCTGATCTTAAGGGGATTGCTTTTAATTTTTGCCCATTGAGTATAATGTTGGCTGTGGGTTTGTCATAGATGGCCTTTATCATGTTGAGGTATGTTCCCTGTAGTCCCACTTTGCTGAGAGTTTTGATCATGAATGGGTGCTGGATTTTATCAAATGCTTTTCCTGCACCTATTGAAATTATCATGTGGTTTTTCTCCTTCCTTTTGTTTATATGATGAATCACATTGATTGATTTGTGAATATTGTACCAGCCTTGCCTCCCCAAATAAATCCCACTTGATCCTGGTGTATGATTTTTTTTCATATATTGCTGGATCTGGTTTGCTAATATTTTATTGAGGATTTTAGCATCTAAATTCATCAGGGACATTGGCCTATAATTTTCTTTCTTTGTATTGTCTTTGCCTGGTTTTGGAATCACAATTATGCTTGCCTCATAAAAGGAGATTGGAAGTCTTGCTTCCTCTTGAATTTTTTGAAATAGCTGGAGAAGGATAGGATTTAGTTCTTCTTTGAATATTTGGTAGGATTCACTTGTGAAACCATCAGGCCCAGGACTTTTCTTTTTTGGGAGTTTTTTGATAGCTGTTTCAATCTCATTTGTTGTAATTGTAATTGGTCTGTTTAGGTTTTCTGATTCTTCCAGATTAATTTTTGGAAGATTACATGTTTCAAGGAACTTTTTCATTTCATCTAGGTTGTCTAGTTTTTTGGCATACAGTTCTTCATAGTATTTTCTTAAAATACTTTGTATTTCTGTTGTGTCAGTTGTTATTTCTCCACTCTCATTTCTAACTTTATTTATTTGGGTCCTCTCTTTTTTTTATTGATGAGTCTGGCTAAAGGTTCATCCATCTTGTTTACCTTTTCAAAGAACCAGCTTCTGGTTCCATTGATCCTCTGTATTGTTTCTTTAGCCTCTATGTCATTTATTTATGCTCTGATCTTTATTATTTCCTTTCTTCTACTACCTCTGGGTTTTACTTGCAGTTCTTTTTCTAGTTCTTTTAGATGCAGGGTCAAGTTGTTTATTTGAGCTTTTTCTAGCTTCTTAAGGTATGCCTGTAATGCTATGAACTTCCCACTCAGGACTGCTTTTGCTGTGTCTCATAAATTTTGAGTTGATGTATACTCATTATCGTTCATTTCTAGGATTTTTTTATTTCTTCTTTGATCTCATTGTTAACCTATTTGTTATTTACTAACATGCTGTTTAGTTTCCAAGTGTTTGAGTATTTTTCAGTTTTTCTGTTGTAGTTGATTTCTAGTTTCATGCCATTGTGATCAGAGAAATTGCTCGATATTATTTCTATCTTCTTAAATTTGTTGAGACCGCTTTTGTGCCCTAACATGTGGTCAATCCTAGAGAATGTACCATGAGCACGTAAAAAGAATGTATATTCTGCTGCTTTAGGGTGTAAGGTCTGAAGATATCTATCAAATTGAGTTGATCTGGGATGTCCTTTAAGTTTCCTGTTTCTTTGTTAATTTTCTTTCTTGAGGATCTATCTAGTGATGTTAGTGGAGTATTGAAATCCCCTACTATTATAGTATTGCTGTTGATCTCTCCCTTTAAATCCATCAAAGTCTGCTTTATATATTTAGGTGCTCCTATATTAGGTGCATAGATATTTATAATGGTTATATCTTCCTTTTGGATTGCTCCCTTTATCATTATGTAGTGACCTTCTTTATCTTCTACTATATAGCCTTTGTTTTAAAGTCCATTTTGTTTTCTTTTTTCTTTTTTTTTTCTATTTTTCTGAAGTTGGAAATGGGGAGGCAGTCAGACAGACTCCCGCATATGCCTGACCAAGGGGGGGTCCACCCGGCATGCCCACCAGGGGCAATGCTCTGCCCATCTGGCACGTCACTCTGCCGCAATCAGAGCCAATCTAGTGCCTGAGGCAGAGGCCACAGAGCCATCCTCAGCGCCTGGGCCAACTTTGTTCCAATGGAGCCTTGGCTGCAGGAGGGGAAGAGAGAAACAGAGAGGAAGGAGAGGGGGAGGGGTGTAGAAGCAGATGGGTGCTTTTCCTGTGTGCCCTGGCTGGGAATTGAACCCGGGACTCCTGCATGCCAGGCTGATGCTCTACCACTGAGCCAACTGGCCAGGGCCTTAAAGTCCATTTTGTCTGAAATAAGTATTGCTACCCTAGCTTCTTTTTCATTTCCATTTGCATGAAATATTTTTTCCCATCCTTTTATCTTCAGTCTATGTGCATCTTTTGTTTTAAGTTGTGTCTCTTGTAGACAGCATATGTATGGGTCCTGTTTTCTTATCCACGCAGCTACCCTATGTCTTTTGATCGGATCATTTAATCCATTTACATTTAAGGTTATTATTGATATGTAGTTGTTTATTGCCATTTTATTCTTTAAAACTGAATTCCTCTTCTGCTATATTCTTTTTCTCCTTTGATCTGTTTACAACAGGCCCCTTAGCATTTCTTGTAGCCTTGCTTTGGTTGTAGTGAATTCCTTGAGTTTTTTTTTTGTCTGGAAAGCTTTTTATTTCTCCTTCAATTTTAAACGATAGCCTTGCTGGATAAAGTAGTCTTGGTTGTAGACTCTTGTTTTGCATTACTTTGAATATTTCTTGCCATTCCCTTCTGGCCTCAAGTGTTTCTGTTGAGAAGTTAGAAATCATTCTTATGGGGGCTCCTTTGTAGGTGATAAACTTTTTTTCTCTAGCAGGTTTTAATATTTTCTCTTTATCATTTAGCTTTGGTATTTTAATTATGATGTGTCTTGGTATAGATTTCTTTGGGTTTCTTTTTAATGGAGTTCTCTCTGCTTCTTGAACTTGTGAGATGTTTTCCTGCCTTAATTGAGGAAAGTTTTCAGCTATGATATGTTTGAACAAAGTCTCTATCCCTTGTTCTTTCTCTTCTTCTTCGGGAACCCCTATGATGTGGATGGTATTTCTCTTCATGTTGTCACAGAGCTCTCTTAGAGTTTCCTCAGACTTTTTGAGTCTCTTTTCTTTTTTCTGCTTTGCTTCCGTGCCTTTATTTATCTTGTCCTCTAACTTGCTGATTTGATTCTCAGCTTCATCCATCCTGCTTTTAATTCCTTCCATTGTGTTCTTCATTTCTTATATTGTATTTGTCATTTCTGACTGATTCCTTTTTTTTAATTTCAATGTCCTTTTTTATATTCACTATCTCTTTATTTAGGTGTTTGTAATGTCCATCTATTGTTGTTATAATATCTTTGAGCATCCTAACAATCCTTCTTTTAAACTCTGCATCTGGTAATTTGGTTATATTTGACTCATTCAGGTCCTTTTCTGGGGATTTCTCTTGATTCATTTGTGTTGCATTTTTCTGCCTTCTCATTTTGTCTGTGTAAAAGAAAGTTTTGGCTACTGGAGTCCAATGGGTGTGGCCTCTGTGTTCCCTATGTGTGGTCTGTCTGCAGGTCTGCCACCCCCTCTGCTGTTGCTGCCTAGGGCATTCGGGTCTGGGCGTTGCCGCTGCCTACCCACTGGGGCTGTTGCTTGGTTTCTGCCTCTCCTTTATGGAAGTGGCTGTGATCATGTGCGTGGTTTACAAGCCTCGGTGGCCCTGGCCTTCGCCCCACCCCTGCAGGGGGCGTTATGCTCTGCCCTGAGGGCAGGGGTGAGCACCTTTGCTCAGCTGCAGGTCTCCGCCTGATTCCAGGCTTTCGCCCCACCCCTGCAGGAGGAGCCTGCTTTTGGACGGCTGTAAGCCTTGGCTCCACAAGCCAGGTGGGACTGCATGCCCATGCTCAGTAGTGGGACTCTACCTGTTCTGGGCTTTTGTCTCCACCTCCGCAGGAGGATCTGGCTCCCAAGTCAGGCCACAAGCCTCGGTTCTGAGGGCTGGACAAGGCTGTGCTCCTGCGCCCTTGCTCAAGGGCGGGTCTCCACCCCTTCCGTGGCTCCTGCCCTTACCCCGCAGGCTGGATTGCAGGTGGCCTGCAGCTGGGCTTGACCACTTTTGCATGTCCCCTCCTCCCCAGCTGGGCAAGATTGAGCTCACACTTGGGCCTCAGTTGTGGCCAGCCGGCTTCCGCCCTTGCTGACAGAACTGCATTCCATGTCCCACTGCCGCCTGCCCTCGGGCGAGCCCTTAGCCGTGTGGGTGGAGGAGGTGCAGCTCAGACCCTAACACTCACTACTGTAGTCCCGAAACCTCCCTCCTTCGAAGTGACTGTGCTCTGAGTGCCATGGGAGAGCTTGTTTGGCTGGTGTCCTGCTTCCTTTTGCTGGGATTGCTGTTTCCAGGGGAAATATTCACTTCAGATTTGGGGAGGGATTTGTCTCAGAGGTTAGGGTGGCTTTCTTTCAAAATGTTTCTCCCTGTGCCTCCTAGATTACACTCTTCCTGCTACTCCAGTCCTCTCCTCTCTACCCATCCCCCAGAGCCCTGGGTGAGTGGTTGTGAGAGAGGTTTTCTGTGCGGTGCCTTTAAGAAGAATCCTAGGTCTGAGAAATCAGTCTCTTTCTCACAAACAGTATCCTGTCTTGTTTCCAGCTAAATACTGTCCATACGCCTCTTCTAGGCTCTGGGGCTGCAGGCTGGGGCTTTATTCATGGGACTCAGGACCCTCCCCTCTCTACTAAACTCACTTCCTGCCACGCGAGTCTCTCTTGGCTGCTGTTTGCTCCCGGGAGCTGGGCAACCCTCTCTGCATTTCCGCTTTTCCTACCAGTCTCAGTGTGCCTTCTTCAGTGTTCCTTGGTTGAAGAGTCCTCTTAGTTTAGTCCAAAGTTGTTTTTTCCTGATGATAGTTCTTAAAATTAGTTTGTAATACACTTTGGTTCTGGGAGGTGGAAGTTGGTACGTCCGCCTTCTCCGTTGCCATCTTGAGACCCAATATCACTTTTTGAGATGATGGTGTTGCAAGAACAGAGGAAGTGACTCCCAGAGGACAAAGACACTCAGACAATGTTCTAGAGCAGGGGTAGTCAACCTTTTTATACCTACCACCCCCTTTTGTATCTCTGTTAGTAGTAAAATTTTCTAACCACCTACCGGTTTCACAGTAATGGTGATTAATAAAGTAGGGAAGTAACTTTACTTTATAAAATTTATAAAGCAGAGTTACAGCAAGTTAAAGCATATAATAATAATTACTTACCAAGTATTTTATGTCGGATTTTCCCTAAGTTTGGCAGAATAAATCTTTATAAAAGAACTTACTATAGTTAAATTTATCTTTTTATTTATACTTTGGTTGCTCTGCTATCGCCCACCATAAAAGCTGGAATGCCCACTAGTGGGCAGTAGGGACTCGATTGACTACCACTGGTCTAGAGGAAGAGGATTTATTAGCTAGCAGAGCAGCATGGCCTAATAGGCACCAAGACATGAGGCCCCCAAGTTAGCCTTTCTGAGTCTTATCTACCTTTACAGCTTTAGCATTCATGTGAAAAGTGCCTGATTTCTTTGACTTCTTTGTCTGCAGACCTACAGGACTTTCTATCTTCAGGAGGGTGGGGTACAAGAAGAGGTTTAGACCATTTGTCCTTGACTCTTCACATATTCTGTTTTTTTGTCTTTATTTTTTTGCTTGTGTTGCAAGTTATTTCAGGGAGCTGATAAAGGGGCTACAGCTGTGGTTTGTTACTTTTCAAACAAACTCCGTCAGCCCTTTGAGCCCTTCCTACCTCAATGGAAATATGTCATATATACATTGCCAACACAGTAGTCACTTTATTATTATTTTTTTAAAGTTTTACATGTATTACTTTTTTTTTTAAATTATTTATTTATTTATTTATTCATTTTAGAGAGGAGAGGGAGAGACAGAGAGAGAGAGAAGGGGTAGGAGCTGGAAGCATCAACTCCCATATGTGCCTTGACCAGGCAAGCCCAGGGTTTCAAACCGGCGACCTCAGCATTTCCAGGTCGACGCTTTATCCACTGCGCCACCACAGGTCAGGCAGTAGTCACTTTAAACATGGCTAGTGTGACTGAAGAACTAAAATTTTAATAAGTTTAAATTAAATAACCACATGTGGCTAGTACAGACCATGCTTATTTGACAGGTAAAGAAATTTAGAGGTGAACTGAGAAGCCCAAGACAGCAGTGAAGTCCATCATTAGTTTTTTTAATCAATTTTCATTAAGGAGAGATTAAGGAAGAGAAGAAAGATAAGTGGGTTTGTTATATTAGTGTTTAAAGACTGATCCCTGGTAAACCTTAATTTTGATCCCCTGGAAATACCTAGAAACCACCCTACAGGGGTCATAGGTAAGATTACCTAAATTGATTAAGCCCCCCTAAGCCCACTCTTATTCCTTTTTTTTATTTAAGTGAGAGCTGAAGAGGCAGAGGTGGACTCCCACATGTGCCCAACTGAGATCCACCTGGCAAGCCCCTACTGGGCAATGCTCTGCCTATCTGGGGCCCCTGCTTCATTGCTTGGCAACCAAGCTACTTTAGCACCTGAGGTGAGGCTATGGAGCCTCCTCAGCACCTAGGGCCAACTTGCTCAAACCGTTTGAGCCATGACTGCAGGAGAAGAAGAGAGAGAGAGGAAGAGAAGGGGGAGGAGTAGAGAAGCAGAGGATTGCTTCTCCCATGTGCCCTGGCTGGCAATCGAACCCAAGACGTTCACATGCTGGGTCGATGCTCTTCTGAGCCAACCGGCCAGGGCCAGATTCTTATACTAATAATACATCTGATAGTATTTTATAGTCTTCAGAGCTTGGGTCACATATATGATATTATCTTATTTGCCTTTTTCAACACCTATATATCAAGTTGGAAGAGAAAATATTATCCCCACTTTACACCTAAGGTTCTGATAGGCCAAATTATTAGCTTAGGTTCATGCTTCTCACGAATGCATCTGCTGGAAAAGGTTTGACTCTTAGGTCAGCTTCTTCCTGTTATACCTGGTTGTCTTTCATCTAAGTTCTGAGAAGGGTTAAGACCTGGGAAGCTGTCTTAGTATTTTGGGCAAATTAAAGGAGCTCAACAAAGCAGAAGCATTTCATGCAAAACATCCTCTGGCAAAAAGTCTAGTGGGAGGCTGTGTAGACTCCAGAATCAAGAGAATACAAGATTGATGACAAGTCTGTTGCACCTACTAAAAGTATACCTTGAGCAAGTTACCACTTTTTCTATTGGTAAAATGAGGATAATATTGGTACCTAATTGGCTTCTTGTGCAGGTTAAATGAAATGATTCATGTAAAGTGCCATGTGCAGGGCACCTAGTAACTGCTCAGTGCATGTTAGCTGTAATTATGCATATTAATATAAAAAGATGTGAGCTGTGTTTTCATTGCTTCATTGACCTGTTTCCACATTCAGAACTAGAAGACAGTGATCTTGGGTCTGACCTGCTTTAAGACACTATTAAATCTCTGAGCATTTTCCCACATTTTCCCCTTCTCTACAATTCTTTATTCTTTCTCCCATTACAACACCATCAGAAAACTGTAATTGGGCTTCCATCCCTGGAATCTCTCCTTCATTGCTGTAACCTCTGTGGAATTTTAGAGGAAATAATGATAGCAGACACCAGAGTGGGCTGGTTTGATCTTGGAAACATTGACTGGCCTCCCGATGCCCACCATCACTGTGTGAGCAGCAGTGTGATGCCCCACACCCAGTTCAAAGGAATATAGTTTGACAAAGTTTTCTGAAATTATATTCTTTATCTCTGTGGAGACAGTTTTCCCCCACAGCTCTACCATTAAAAACTTGAGTCATTATCAAAATAGATGGGAGAAATCAGACTGTACATAAAGCCTTTTCAGAGGTTGTATCCAGTGCACATTGTTTCTTTTTTCAGGCATCTCATAACCTATGGGCTTGTTCATGAGCTTGGAAATGTTCAGGGTGGACCCAAGAACATCTTGGTATTAAGGATATCAATCAGTCAGAGCCATAGATTACCTCCTTAATGGTCAGCCCCACTCTGGGAGAATACCAAAATCTTGTAGAAAGTTGAAGGTCAATATTATAAGGTGAAAAGAAGGCAGATGATAACCTTTGTCTTATCTGGTAGGAGGAAATGCATAGCCCTGGAAAACAGTAAAAGCGCTGTCCAGGGAGATATCTTTGCTCTGTCATCAAGGAGAGCATAGCTCGTTCCAATTCTATTAATAATCACCCTTTTCAGATTTCATGGAGTGCCATGTCAGTAGTCCTCCCCCTGTGGATTATTCAAATGAATAGAATGGTTGTAAAATCCTTCTTTGGCTAATATAGATGACAAGAAGAAGATAGTGTAGTACCATTAGCATCCCAATCTCAGTAGAACATGGCCATTATATAATAATGATGGTGATCAGTGAAGGGCCATATGTCTCTATTCTGGCCAGAGCTTCTATTTTCTGTTGTTGTTAAAAGTTTGCATCCTATCAGAGTGTGGATAGATACAAAAGTTGTTTTAGCAACTAGAAAAAAAATTCTGGCTAAAGCATGGTACTAGTGTAATCAAAATCACAATATTGGATAAGCCAGTTAAATAAAACAGTCTAGTTCACATTTACAGACTGAACCCCAGTTGGGACCAGCCTTTTAAGCAGTTTGCGTCACTAGACAAAATGATTGAGCTACAGACTGTTGATGACACATCTGCTTATCATGATTACTAGATAAAGCAATACAAAGACCTTGGCCTCATATTCAAAAGATGGCACATTATTAACAATATGACGAGGAAGAGCTACCAGGGGTCCCCAAATTTTTTACACAGAGGGCCAGTTCACTGTCCCTCAGACCATTGGAGGGCCGCCACATACAGTGCTCCTCTCACTGACCACCAATGAAAGAGGTGGCCCTTCCGGAAGTGCGGTGGGGGGCCGAATAAATGGCCTCAGGGGGCTGCATGCGGCCCGCGGGCCGTAGTTTGGGGACGCCTGCAAGCCCCGGACACTTACCAGCCATGTGATCTCGTGCCTTTGACTCATGGTTGGTTGTATGGTTTAAAAAATAGAAAAAAATATTTTTCTTCCTTTATCACAAAGGTGTTGTGGGGATTCAATTAAAGAATGAATGAACAAACTCTTTGTATATACCGGTAGAAGATACTATAAATATTTATAGCTTAAATGCTCAGGCTTTTTATTATTATTATTATTATTATTACAGTTACTATTGTGTGTTTGTTTTGTTGTCCTCCAGGGTAGCTTTAAAAAAATATGCCCTGCATTTCTGTTATGTTGGGATTTAGAACTCTGCTTCATCAAAGTCAGGGACAAACTTCCATAAATTCTTCTTTATTGAAATAGAAATCTGGTATGTCTCTAGTGGCACATTATCACCAACAAATACTCAGCTATGATGAATGACTGTGAAGCAAAGTTGATGGCCACTGCATAATTATCCTTCCATATAAATTACATTAAAAACAACATTGTGTAATACCTGCAAGACAAGGCTGGCTTTTAGAGGAGTTATTTTTAGTTGAAATGGGCAGGGCACAGGCAACTTCTTCCTGATGAGCTGTAAGGACTCCAAGAAATCTTACAGGCAAACATGGCTTTGCTTTCTGTTTCACACCCACCCCTTCATGCTACACAGCTGAATTGTAAATATTAAAACCATAAATACAGAGAAGCTCTTAATTCCCTTCTTCCCACTGAATTAAGCTTTAGTTTAAAATCACACAGGATCCCAGAAATTATCTCTTTCATTTATGAAGGTGGATACAGAGAAAAGCAGTTCAGTGACCTGCAGGAATGGTAGGAGAGAATAAGGAGTATCTTCTTGTAGCTCTATTTTAAACATTGACACTTTTTTTTTGACAGAGACACATAGAGAGAAGAACAGATAGGGACAGACAGACAGGAAGGGAGAGAGATGAGAAGCATCAATTCTTTGTTGTGGCACCTTAGCTGTTCATTGATGGCTTTCTCATATGTGCCTTGATTGGGGGTGCTACAGCAGAGCAAGTGACCCCTTCCTCAAGCCAATGACCTTGAGCTGAAACCAGTGACCCGGCACTCAAACTGGTGAGCCTGCCCTCAGGCTGGATTAGCCTGTGCTCAAGCCAGCGACCTCGGGATGTTGAACCTGGGCCCTCCATATCCCAGTCCAACGCTCTATCCACTGCGCCACCACCTGGTCAGGCAACGTTGACACTTTGAGTGAATTTCTCAGTAGTTTACATACTTAAGGGAAGATGCCTTGTTGAATGAGAAATAAAGGACCTAAAACACTTTAACCAGTGGTTGATAATAGAAACAGGAGAAAAATCTCGGTGAGCTGGGAGAGGGAGCTCCAAATCAGGTTGGGTTGGTGCTAAGCCGCAATGACTAGACCAGTGGTAGTCAACCTGGTCCCTACTGCCCACTAGTGGGCATTCCTGCTTTCATGGTGGGCGATAGTGGATAGTGGAGCAACCAAAATATAAATAAAAAGATAAATTTAACTATAGTAAGTTCTTTTATAAAGATTTATTCTGCCAAACTTAGTGAAAATCCAACATAAAGTACTTGGTAAGTAATTATTATTATATGCTTTAACTTGCTGTAACTCTGCTTTATAAATTTTATAAAGTAAAGTTACTTCCCTACTTTATAAATCACCATTACTGTGGAACCAGTAGGCGGTTAGAAAATTTTACTACTAACAGAGATACAAAAGTGGGCAGTAGGTATAAAAAGGTTGACTACCCCTGTACTAGACTGTCAAAGCCCTTAAGTCTTTGCAAAGATCTTTGGGTTCAAGTTGGAGTCATCAGCCTCCAGGCCATAAGAAAAACACTACCTTATATTCTGAGATATTTCAGGAGGTCAACCAGATAAGCTGAACATTAAGATAACTTCTCATTCCTGTGAGGATTCATGCTAGATATATTTTCCTCAGGCTTTTAAATAGAAAAATCTCTAGTTTCTTGAGATTCAATGCACAATTATTGATACAAGGTGAAAAAAAGAATAGAATTTCTCTTCCTGAGGGAGACAATTGGACCTCCTTTGGAGCAATTTTATTATTATTATTATTCATTTTTCATGAGAGGACAAGGGAACCTTTGCCTAATTTGTTTTTTTCTGGATATTTTGCTCATTAAATCATTTTGTAGGTTTGACTCAAACATGGCCTTAGTCCCTAAACTCTGGAGAAGGATAAAGATAATTTTAATGCTTTTTATTTTATTTTATTTTTTGAGAGACAGAGAGAAATAGACAGGGAGGGAGAGAGATGAGAAGCATCAACTCATAGTTACGGCATAGTTCATTGATTGCTTTTTCATATATTCCTTGACTGGGAGGCTCCAGCAGAGCCAGTGACCCCTTGCTCAAGCCAGCAACCTTAGACTTCAAGCCAGCTAGCTACCTTTGGGGTCATGTTATGATCCCACGCTCAGGCCAGTGACCCCACGCTCAAGACGGATGAGCCCGTGCTCAAGCTGGTAACCTTGGGGTTCTGAACCTGGTTTCTTTGAGTCCCAGGCCGATGCTCTAACCATTGCACAACCACCTAGTCAGGCAGGCTCAATGTGTTTTAAATAATGTCTTTTGAATGGAGTCAGTTTAAAATTGTTGATATAAGTGCTTATTTATGAATTTATATGTATGAGATTCATGAGAATCCCTGCCAACACCTAATAGCCATCAATAAGCAAGATACTGTTTCATGTGCTTGCTTGGGCATTTTTATTCTTGATCTGTTACTGGTTTAGTGAATTAATGGTTGATTTTCACAAGTGATTGTTAGGATACCTCACAACAATTATGCTTATGTTTATTTTCCATGGCTTAAATTATTGCTAGGTCAGTTTAAAAACCCTAAAGCTCCTTTAAAATTATTTTGCATAAGGTTTTAGTACAGGCACAGTTTAATAATATTTTGATGTTTTCTGATGAATTTTTGCTATGATATAGTTAATGAAAAAAGTGCAATATTTTTTCAACTCATCCAACTCATTTTCTTTCTTTATTTATTTTTATTTAGGAATTAAATTTAATGGGGTGACATTGGTTTAGAGGAACACATAGGTTTCAAGTATACATCTCCACAGCATGTGACTTTCACCCAGAGTCAACACTTTCTGACACTGTATATTTGGCCCTCTTTACTCCCCTCCCCCAACCCCTGTCCCTCTGGCAAACACTTCACTTTTGTCTATGTCCATGAGACTTAGTTTTATATCCCACCTAAGTGTGAAATCATATAGTTCCTAGCTGTTTCTGATTTACTTATTTTGCTTAGCATAATATTCTCAAGGCCCATCCATGTTGTCACAAATGGCAATATTGAAAACAGTGCAATTTTTATATGAAATTATATCAGCTCTTTTCTAGGATGTGGTTAGAAACTGGATATTACTTAATGGCATTTAGCTATAGGACACCTCCTGTGAGGTTGCAAAGGGAGTCATTCACACAAAGAACATTAAATAAGAAGTACTCTTATTTGCTTTTTAAAATACTTTTTTGAGCCAGATCTAAATGATATCACCACCTACTCCCCCCAACATAAATAGTTTCACCCAATGGAAAAGACTTTTAGCAATGCAGTACAAAACGATTCAGATAACACCAGAGATTCTAATCAAAGAAATAGTTTATTACTGGAAGCTCTCAAGGTCATAAGCGTAAGGCAATATTAAAATAAACCTCAAGGGAGTTGTGTGACCAATGGATATTTTCCAGCTTCTTCCTACCATATGCTGCATATAGGTATGGGTGCAAAAATATGAAGCATAAACTAAGTAATAAATACTTGGATAGAGGAGTAAAAACCTGGACTCTAGGATCACATGCTTTTGGTCTTAAAGTAACATGCCTTGTATGTGATGTCCATTTTCCTAGGATGGAGTATGTGGTTTAGACTAGAGGCCAAAGTAGAGCTTTTACTTCTACATAACCCAAGAAATTCAAATCCTGCACTCTCCACCTCTGGAGAGGTGTATGGCACAGGAACTTGCTATTGCACTGTGGAAGCAGTGATCAGCCAGCTCAGGTAGCCGGGCAAAAAGAAAGAAATGGTTGCAGGATTCCAAGACAAGCCATGGTAACTTAACTGATCCTCTACATGGGCTTAATGGAAGGCCTAACAATTACTTTAAAATTAACATCCAAAACAGGGGTCTTTATAACCATCCCCTATTTTAGGCCTACACATATCCCTAAGTCTTTCCCATATCAATTAATAGCAACCAATTGCTTGGGCCAAAAGTCTATAAGTCACCCTAAATTTCTTTTTTCCTTACTCCTATCTACAATGTCTTACCCATCAGTGAGTCTTTTTGGTCTTACTACCAAAATGTCTTCTGAATCCATCCACTCTCTTCTTTTCACTGCTACTGCACCAGTCCAGGCCTCCATCGCTTCCTGCCGGGATTACTGCCACAGTGTGTAACTATGGCTCTGCTTCCATTTTTGCCTTACTATAATCATTTCCAGCACCACAGCCAGAATTAGGCTTTAAATTACAAATCAGTTCATATCCTTTCCTGTTAAAATCTTCCAGTGGCTTCCCATTTTATTTAGAATAAAATGTCAACATCCTGGCTAACCTGGCTCTCATGGCCTTCATGGTTCTTTGTGGTCTGGTCGCTGTCCACTTCCTTCCCCTAATCTTAACTACTCCCCACCCTACTCTGGACTCTGCTCCAGCCTTTTTAGACTTGTTGCATCTGATCTTTGCATAATTGTTTCTTCTCTTCCTATAGGGTATATTGGCCTTTTCTGACCTCTTAAACTAAATAAGTTACCTCTCCAGCCCAGTCCCATTTCTGGGTTCTATTTTCTTCTTCTTCTTCTTCTTCTTCTTCTTCTTCTTCTTCTTCTTCTTCTTCTCCTCTTCTTCTTCTTCTTCTTCTTCTTCTTCTTCTTCTTATTATTATTATTATTATTATTATTATTATTATTATTAAGTGAGAGATGAGGAGGAAGAGACAGACTCCTGCATGTGCCCCCGACCAGGATCCACCCTGCAAGCCCCCTGTGGGGCAATGCTGTGCCCATCTGGGGCCACTGCTCTGTTGCTTGGCAACTGAACCATTTTAGCAGAGCCTTGGAGCCATCCTCAGTGCCCAGAACCACAGTGCTCAGTGCTCAAACCTTTGAGCTATGGCTGTGGAAGTGAGAGAGAGAGGGAGGAGGAAGAGAAGTGGAGAAGCAGATGGTCAGTTCTCCTGTGTGCTCTGACCAGGAATTAAACCTGGGAGTTTCACACACTGGACTGACACTCTACCGCTGAGCCAACTGGCCAGGGCTCATTCTTAGTATTCTTTAAGATGAGCTTGTTTGTTTGTTGACGTCCTTATTGTATCTTCCCGCTACAATGCAAGTCATAAGTCTATTAACTATGAATTTCCAAAAACTAAAATAGTATCTGTCTTGCTCCATAAAACAAACATTATTTATTGAAGACCTCAATAAATAATGGTTTATAAGTGAATGATTCTAAAAAATCATCCCCCAAAAGTAAATGTGGCCCAATCCATGTTCTGTAATAAGACCAACTGATTTGGCATCTCTGTGTTTTGGGACAAAGTGAGAAAAAGATGGGAGAGATGTGAGCACGTGGGAAAGTGCTTTCCTCTCACTGTAGATAGAACACTTAATAAGCAAGTGTTGAGTGTCTGCTGTGCATCAAGGAGCACATGTTAGGTACTGTTAAAGAACAAAAGCATATTATATAGTTGTGGGGGAGGAGTTGACAACATGAATCAACAAAAGAATTATATGTTAATAAATCCAGTAAGAATGTATAGAGGAAAGTATCAGCTTAAAATGCAGTAGTTGGGCTAGGCTTCATGAGAGAACACTGTCTGTAACATATGGAGGGGGAATCTGAGAAGACAGAGGAGAAGGGCATCCCAGGTAGAGGAAGGGTCGGAAACAAAGGAAAAGAGGTGGGAACAAGGATTGTCTGGACCAGATTTTGCCCTTGGAAAGCTAGAAGAGAGTGCATCAGATTCTGTTCAAACCATATATATTTAGAGCCCAAAAGAATTCAGAGTGAGCCTACCAAAACAAGTGAGTGGCTGGAAGGTGATTTATTAAAGCATTCCTTTCCTCTCTAAGGCTTTGGTGATATTTTTCTTGGGAACTGAGGGTTGTTTTATTTTTGTTAAATATCTTTTAAATACCCACTCTGTACCAGGTACTGCTGCTGAGGTTCAACAGCAAACAAGAGATCATAGTTTCTCTCCACAGGAATTTGTAATCTCTCTATGGAGGTACACAGTGCATGAATAAATTTCTAGTAATGATTTAAGTATAATTTAAAAATTGTATATTTCAGGCAAATTCTTTTATACTAGTGATGTGGGAAGAGACAGGAAAAGAGGATTGTTTGGAGAAGAGAAAATGCTATTAATAGGTTACTTGCAAGGTTATTTGTACCAAAGTGTGTTAGAAAGGACAGCAGTGCTGGCCAGGTAGCTCAGTTGGTTAGAGCATTGTTCCAGTATGCCAAGGTTGCCGGTGTGACCCCTACTCAGGGCTTATACAGGAATCAGCTAATGAGTACATAAATAAGTAGAACAACAAATTGATCTCTCTCTCTCTCTCTCTCTCCCTCCCTTCCTTCTCTCTCTAAAATCAATCAATAAATTAAAAGTTTAAAAAAGAAAGGACAGCAATGTGGCTGCCCTTTTTGTAGCCTGTGACAAAACACAAAACTAGAGTGGAAGCATAGTTACAATGGTCTCACGTAGAACCTTTTCTTCCTCTCTCTCTTTCTTTAATTTTCTTCTCCTGCCTATAGAAATTGCTGTCAGTTTAGTCACAGTGGTGTAAAAAGTCTGTAAGCTGTGAACACCGCATGGTAACCACGTGCCTGAGAGCAGCGCGTGCTATTGGGATGACATGGCAGACGTCATTGTAAACAGTGGAGGGTGTGTACTGGGCGGGAGCTGTTCCTTCAGTGGGAGAGGTCTCGAGTGGCTATTTAATGGCTTTCATTATTAGAATAATAGGTCCCTTCATGGGAATATCCACAGCCTACTCAAAGGCACTGGTAGTCAAGGCAATTGCTAAGTGACCAGTAACCTGATTCTGATAAAAAGAGATTTCTTAGAGAATTGTGGAATGTCTTAGCTTTAACTTACTGTATCCCCTCATGTATAAGACACTCCCACATATAAGACGCACCTTAATTTTGGGGCCCAAAATTTGAAAAAAAAAAGTGTTATATAAAGTTATTGAACTCAAGTTTTATTCATCATAAAATTCATACAACTCTTCATCACTGTCAAAACTCCCATCCATTAGCTTGTCCTCATCTGTGTATGATGACGAATCACTGTCTTCATGTACTGCCTTGTCTTCAGTTCAAATGTCTTCTATGGCATTTGAAATGTCACAACCACTGTATAAGACACACCCAGTTTTTAGACCACAAAATTTTCGAAAAAGGATGCATCTTATACATGGGGAAATATGGTAGTTCTCTCTCTTAGATCTTGTACTAGAACTCAATAGTAGTTACTTCTGCAAGGAGATATAGATTCAAACACTTCTTGGTGATGGAGATTCATGTTTCATTGTGGAGTATTCCCCTAAAATCTTCATTATGGACCTTGAAGATTTATTTTCATAATATACTAGTATATTCAAAAATGCAAATTCTTACGTGTAAAATCAACTCTAAACAAAGCCAGATATACTTTTTCAGGTAACTCATTCTGTTTTGGGAAATGTTTAGCCTTTCAGATGTCTTCTTCCTTAACCTGATCATCCTTGAATGTATTGGGTCAGGGAAGTGACATGGTAGTGGACCCTCTTGCTGTCCTCTGGATCCTTACTGGTGTCCATGGGGGTGCTGCTGGCCTTGCCTGGCTCCAGGGCCTTTGGCCAGTGCCTGTAAGGCTGAGGAGAGAACTTCTGATATCCTCTCAGCTCCATCAGATTCTATCCCACAGGATCCCGTGAGCATTGGAGGCTGCCCTGAGTCTCGCTGTGTCTCCATAGAGCTCCTTGAAGCCGCTTCCTCAGGGTCACCTTCCCCTTGCCCTGGCAGCTCACAGTTTAGGCCCACTGCTTTCAATGCCATGGCCTTGCTCTCAATCCTGGGTCCTGAAAGAACTTGTCTTCATGTCACACAGGAGCTGAGGGCAGGCAGCTCGGGAGAGGCGACTTGGATTCTCTGTCTAAGCAGGTGGCCCTGCCCCTTTCACTCAGCTGCCACCACCCCTGTGGCCTGGGCCAACTCTGCACTCCTCTCAGGTGTCAGCCCTCCCCTCTGTTATTGTGAGCCCCCACCCACTTCAGGAGATGGGCCTGGAAGGGAATGGTCATCCCATGCATGTCTGACTCCCACCTGCCAATCCCGGCTTTCCCCCTCGTACAGTCTATCGGGGTAGAGGGGTGGGCTGCCATTTTTTCTGATCTTGTAGTGACTTCTACTCCATTTCCTCCTTTCTCCCTCCTTAGCTGGGCCGGAGAGAGAAACTGCTCAGGGTAAGGAAAGATCCAAAAGGTTTAATTTCCTTACACTAATTTTTGAGCATTGGATTTTCAGGCTAATTTGTCCAAAGACACTTCTGCCTTAGTTTGTAGCAGATCAGCCCATTCTAAGCTACGAATAAGAAGGAAAGGCCCTTCAGAGAAAGTCGGTCAAACATAAAAAATGGGACAAACAGGCTCACAGCACTCCTGCCTGTCTTCCCTGATCTTCACCCTGGAGCAAAATTTAGAAGAGCCAGGCCCTTACAAACAATGAGCGGGCAGGTAATTTGACCTTCATTTTACACCAAAAAACAAAACAATATCCAGACATTTCAAGAGTTAAATGTAAGAAAATCAAAGTGTAGAAAATTTAGAAAAATAGAATTAGATATTTATCAAGTTTCTGGAGGGGCAGGGTCATAGTGAACTTAGAAGGGATGGTGATCATGAAGAAAATAACAGGCAGATTTGATGGTATAACATTGACTTTTTAATTAAAATTAATTTAATTGTATTTAATTAATAATTATTTTAGTTATAGTTTTTAATTAATTATATACATTGTAATTATTTTAGTTATAATTTTTACTATATTTAATTGAATATTTAATTTTAAAATTAAATTTGCTTTATCCAAATTGGCTCTTTGTGAAACTGGTCATAGGTACATTGGATACTGAGTGATCGGTTTGAGAGAAATTGGCCAGCTCCTTCTCTAAGGGTGTGGTGGTGGGAACAGAGAGAAGAAAGAGATGTGAATAATGTTGTGGGAGGTAAAGGCAGTGTATGGCCAAGGGCTGCCGCCATCGTGGCCATTCACATGCAGGTTCTCATTGAATTTGGGCAGATGGTAAAGAAACAGTGGAGCTGGAGGATGGTGGGCTGTTCTGTTTCTTGGTGTCTCACCAAAACAGGCAAGCCACAAGAAAGCCATGGAGGGCAAGGGATCAGGGAGGAAAAAATAATCCTACGGCACCTCTCAGTGGTGGGGGCAGTATCTTTCTTCCCCTTCTGCCCTTTCCTTTCAAAACTTTCTGGCACCAAATCCTCTCCTCCAGCATACATTAGCAAAACAATGGCCTTTCCCAAGCAGGAAGGGAATTTGCAGTTTCACAGACCACATATACCTGGGGCTGCTCAGCCTCCAATGCAAACTATAAGTGAGCAAACATAAATACCATATTTTACAAACTTATTTGACCAACAGGCAGGATGGTGAATGATTCACTATGGAAGGCAGATAGGATGGAAGAGTCAAGAATTAATCTGAGGTTTTGGGCCCAGGAAGCTGGGAGGGTTGTGGAACTAACTGAATGAACCAAACAGGAAGCAAAGGGAGGGACCAGATTTGGACTCTGAGTTAATATCATTATGATCATTTGTTCTCCGACTTGAGCCTGCATCAAAATCACGAGCAAACACCTTGCTGGCACCATCCTCAGAGATGTTGATTCAATGGGTATGAGGTTGGGGCATGAGTAATTTGCATTTCTAACAATTTCTCAGGTGATGCTTACATCACTGACCAGGAGACCTCACTTTGAGAATCACCATCTGGTTTTTGGGGTAGGGTTGGGGAACTGTCTAGTATAGCTGGTCTGGAGCCCTGGAGAGAGATAAGGACCAGAGATAAAAATAATAATTGGTACCTTGAACTGTAAAGCTTCCCATTGGTTTACTAATAATAGCTTACATATTGATTATCCTCTAGGGTGGGAACTGGACAGGGGCTGGAGAGGCCAAAGCTCTTGAGTTCATTGTCTTTGAGCTGAGCAGCCACACCCATTTATCCCAGAGTGCGTACAAATATTATCATTTTGCTTATGTAAGCAGTTATATGAAAAAACTGTAAAACATTGAAAAGCACTGGTTTACTGAATGCTTATTCTGTGGCAGGCTGAAGTGATAACCCCATTTGTAAGATGCTATTATTACCCAGAATAGAGGGAATGGAGGTTTAAATGTTAAACCACTTTGTTGATTCACTTCATCGTCACATGGCTAGTAATTGGCAGATTCAGGATTAAAGCCCTGTCTGGCCCATTTCCAGACCTTGAGCTTCTAATCATTATGCCTCTTAAAGGCTTTAGACATTGTCTGCATGAAGGTGGTAGTTAAAACAATGAGGTTGGATAAGACTACCAAGGAAGAGAGTTTAGAGAGAAACGACCTTGTGCCTTGGGAAACATCTACATTTAGGGGATGAAGGGAAGAAATTGAGTCCTAGAGTGTGTCAGAAAAATTAAAGAAGAAGAAGGCATCAGGAGAAAGGCACTAGTGTCATATACCTTGAAGCAAGGAAAAGGCTATTCAGATTAAAGTTATTATTGATCTTTAAAGAAACTGCTTCACCAGAGAGGTAAAGATGAAAAGCATAGTTAGTGGGTTTTCTTTTTAAAAGATTTTTTTCATTGACTTGAAAAAGAAAGAGGGAGAGAGAGAAGGGGGGAAGGGGGAGAGAGATAAAGAAAGAGAAGCATCAACTTATTGTTCCACTTAGTAGTTGTTTCCTTTACTTGCTCACTCATTAGTTGCTTCTTATATGCACCCTGACTGGAGATCCAAAAGCACAGCCTAGGTGTGCCTGGACAATGCTCTATCCACTGAGCCACAGGCCAGGACCCACAGTTAGTGTTCTAGTTATCTACTTCTGATTTACAAACAATCCCAGACATTTAGATTAAATATAGTGTAAGGTATTTTTCCCAACCGAGGAAGAAGGAAGGGCATAGCCATGAAGTGTGGAATAGCAAAAGATTTATTTGGTACAGCGCGTCCCGCCTGACGAGGTTCTCTGGTCCGGGGGCTAGGGGCCAGAGAAGTCACATGGAGGAATCTGAGTGGGGGAAATTTAAAGGGTTGTCTAGGGTGGTGGAGTTGATATGACGTGGCGAAATTTCATTGGCTGGCAGACATCGCTCTTTTCCAAAGGACATTTTTCCTGGGAAGTTTCTTTTGGCACACATGGGTGTGGGCGGTTCCAGCCAAAGTTCCCGGGCCTGGTTCCTCGTGTGACCTTCCCCATTGCCCACCAACCTTACATTCCGACCTTTTATGTTAGATAGGGGCGCTGCTATTCACCTGGCTACTTCCTGCTGGTTAGGGGCGTCGTGGGGAGGTCGGAAGGTGGTGGCTTTGAGGGGAGTCGTGAGGAACATTTGTTTCACCGTGACTTGAAAAACTTCGTGGATGCGGTCCTGTAAGAATTTTTTTTAAAAAGAGGAGGAAATATGAGTAATATATTGATAATTAGAAGAGGATTTAGGATAGGGGCAGCCCAGGTGAGGATGGGTGACTGTCATCAGGAGTTAAGTGGGTTCTAGGAGGAGAGATTCTTGCTCAGTTTCTCCCACAGATGGTTGAGGAGATTGAAGTTTTCTTCCATTGGGCCAGTCTCATTGAACAGCATTGCTTCCTGCTTTAGCTCACTCTGGTGGCAGGTTCCCAGTGGGAGGGACAGGAGCAACAGGGGGATCTGCAGGGCCCAAACTTTTAGTGAGCCGGAGACGGGTGGTGCCCAGTGGTTCTGACTGCCAGCGGTACTGCATGGGGGCAAGCTTGAGGTGAGAGACATGGTTAGAAATGGGGGTAGTATTGATTATGGGGGAGCCCTTGGTAGTGAGGAAGATGTCAGCTGGATAGTGGCTCCAAGACTTTGTAGAATATCTCGACCCAGGAGGGGTACAGGGCATGATGGCATAACTAAGGAGTGTGAAAAGAGGATTCCGTCCAAACTGCATGTCAGGGGTGGTGTGCAAAGAGGAAAAGAAGAGATCCCATCCACTCCTATAACCGAGACCTGTGAAGGAACTAGAGGTACAGAGTGTGATGGCAAAACAGAGAAGGTAGCCCCCGTGTCCACAAAAAATGAGATGAACTTACCTGCTCCTGTAGCATTACCTGGGGCTTGATGAGGGTGATGGGGTCTTCGAGTCTGGGCTGTGTCAGTCATCCATGAGGTCTAGGAGTTCAAGCGGTGGTTCCGCCTGGCTGGCTTGGCCTCCCATTTGGGTGGCTTGTCCTCCGTGTAGAGGTGCTGAGGAAGAGCCTGTTGCCCAAAAGGGCAATCGCCCTGCCAGTGATCGGGCTGCTTGCAGTCAGGGCAGGGCTTAGTGGGCAGCCATGGGCACTGCCAGGACCAGTGACCCTGCTTGCCATATTTAAAGCAAGTTCCTGGTGGGATCGCTCTTTGCGGCCCAGAGTTGGGTTGGATACCTCCTGTGCTTTGTCTCTGTTGCTCTGCTGGCCTCAGGGCTGCCACAAGAGCCTGGGTTTGCAGTGTTACCTTCTGCTGCATGCAGGCCTGGCAAACAGCCTTGGTCTTTTTCTACTAGCCACAACCATTAAAAACTTTAAATGCCAGGTGGTGGCGCAGTGGATAGAGCGTCGGACTGGGATGCGGAAGGACCCAGGTTCGAGACCCCGAGGTCGCCAACTTGAGCGCCAGCTCATCTGGCTTGAGCAAAAAGCTCACCAGCTTGGACCCAGGGCCGCTGGCTCCAGCAAGGGGTTACTCGGTCTGCTGAGGGCCCACGGTCAAGGCACATATGAGAGGGCAATCAATGAACAACTAAGAAGTCGCAACGCGCAATGAAAAACTAATGATTGATGCTTCTCATCTCTCTCTCCGTTCCTGTCTGTCTGTCCCTGTCTATCTCTGCCTATGTAAAAAAATAAAATAAAAACAAAAAACAAAAAAAAACAACAAAAACAAACAAACAAAAAAAACTTTAAATGCCATGTTCACAGGTCTTGGATAGGGGTTTGGGGGTTGAGAATAAGAGGAGGGGAGCTCCTGGGGAGCCTGGCACCCAAATCAGGCTGGAAATGCGGGAGCCAGAGGCACGACAGGGCCAGGCCTTCCTGCAAGAAGATTGGGGTTGGGCCATGGAGTTAGGATCCCTGCAAACCTGCCAATGGCAGGAGGAGGAGGACCTGACAGGGGAGGGGCTTAAGAACACAGTGGAGAAGGGAGAGGCCCCTGGCCAGCAGGGGAGGAGAAAGAGGGACTTATATTTACCGGTGAATGAAAAACAGGATCCCACGAAGGGAGGGGAGGGGGCTTCTGGAGGGAAGAGACCCGAGTGGAAGAGGCCCACAGAGGGACCAAAGAGGCGTCCCGAGAGAGGGGTGCCCCCGGGGGTCAGGCAGGAGAGGGAGAGAGTTCCTCAAGGGGTAGGTGAAGGAGGAAAAATCAAGAGTGGAGGTTCCTTTGGCCAAAAAGGGCCTGTGCCGTGTAGCAGGCAGCACAGAGATTAGGACGGGAGCACAAATACTAGAAGCCCTGAATGTAAGGGATCTCCAGCCAGTTCCCAGTTCTTTTGGTGATAGTTAAATTGGTGAAGGTGTTAAAATCAAAAGTCCCTTCAGGAGGCCACTTGGTTTGATTATCCAGTGGGTTCAAACCTGGCCACAGCGGAGAAGAAGAACAGTTTCTTCTTCTTTAGGGAGGGAGAGATTTCGGATAAGGCACTCCAGGAGTGTTTTTGAGTCAGGTTTAGATTCCTGTGCCTCTATGGCTGCCCTCAGTTCTCAGAGTGGTCAGAGATGAGAATTGGCATCCCACAACTCAAGCTCTGGCCCCCGGACAGCTAGGTAGAGTGGGAGTGACTAGGACATCTTCATGGGCACACACGCACTCAGAATGGAAAAGAGGTCCCTGACGCAGCTGTGATTATGGACGGGGAGTCTCGGTGGAAAGAACTGAGGGGAGGCTGGAGGCAGAGGACGTACCGCACCATGTACCAAAGTGGGTGGAGAGTCAGAGATCTGGTTCTTCCTTGGAAGGGAAGGGGAGAGGAGCAGCCCCAGCGGGCTTCAACTCCTCCCGGGTTTCAGCACCAAATGTAAGGTATTTTTCCCCGCCGAGGAAGAAGGAAGGGAGTAGCCACGAAGTGTGGATAAACAAAAGCTTTATTGAGTACAGAGTGCATCCCACCCGACGATGTTCCCTGGTCCCGGGGATAGGAGCCTGGGAAGTCAGATGGAGGAAACCACATGAGGGAAATTTAAAGGGTTGTCTAGGGTGGTTGAGTTAATATGACGTGGCAAAATTTCATTGGCTGGCAGATGGTCGCTCTTTTCCAAAGGACTCCTGGGAAGTTTCTTTTGGTGTGCATGGGTGTGGGTGGTTCCAGCCAAAGTTCCTGGGCCTGGTTCATCACGTGACCTTCCCCCATTGCCCATCGACCTTACAAATAGCATCATTTATTGTTTCCTTTATTTCTGTAAGTTGAATGGACTTATCTGGGAGGTTCTATAGCTCCACATGGTGTTGGCTGCAGTTATCTGGAGGCTTGATTGATAGGAACATTGAAACTGGCTCACTCTCATGACTGGCAGTTAGTGCTGGCTGAGAGTTCAGCTGGGCTGTTCACCAGAAGTGTTGGTTACCCTCCACGTAGTTCATCCATGAGGCCTGGGCTTCTCACAGTGTGGCGGTAGGATTATAAGACGATATGTTCCAAGTACATAAAAGTAGTCAAAGCTGCAGATTCCTTAAGTCTCACTTTCTGAAGTTAAAGAGCATTATATCAACCACATTCTGATAGTGAAAGCAAACCAAAAGACCAACCAAGATTCAAGAGTTGGTGAAATAAACTTCGCTTCTCAGTGGGAGGATTGGCCAAACTGGATCCTCTGCGTCAGGGTCTCACAAAGCTGCAATCATGATGTCAGCTGAGGCTGCAGTCTCATCTGATGCTCAACTGGGGAAGGACCTACTTTTATGGCTTTTATCAGCATTCAGCTCCTGTGGGCTGATGGACTGAGCACCACAGTTTTGATGGCTATCGGCTACAGGTCATTCTCAGTTACTTGCCATGTGAAAATTTCCAACTTGCATCTGTTTTCTTAAAGCCAGCAAGAGAAAGTATGTCCTTGCCAGACAGGCATTATATATCTTAATCACATACACATAATCATGTACATCCTGTCACTGTTGCCATATTCTAATTGTTAGAAACAACTCATAGGTCCTACCACACGGGGTCATGAACACCAGGGGGTGAGGATAATAGATTAGAGGCTGTCTGGCACAAAAGACTTGGATTTACTTCTAGACTGAAAAGCAGTGACCAGAGTAGAGGAAAACCCAATCTTCAGAGACAGGTTAGGAATGACTGGTGGACAGAGGTTAAGGTTATATGTAAGTTAGACATGGAGGAGGAGTTTTTTATTTTGAACATATAGGAAGAGGGAAGGAGTCAAAGAAGGCAAGTTATAAAGTGTGAAAGAGGGAAGTTTTCAAGAAAGGTCACACCAGTGTACCTCTCTCTTCCTGGTAAATAGGAAGTAAGGTTGTTTACAGGCTCTAGAATTTAAGAGATTTTCATGCTTTTGGGAAGGTGGAAAATATTTGAAACAGAAATTTTGTAGAATGCCCAGAAGTTTATTAGAAGTGAAAATAAGGGGAGGAAAGTATACGAAATAGCAGACATGGCCAGCTTAGGTTGTTTAACATGAATTGATTTAGAACTATTGACCAAGAATGGCAGGGACAATGTCAAAATGGTTGGTAATGGAATTTAAGCTATGTAAAGAGGCAAATGAGGTTAAATAAAACAAAACAAACAAACAAAAAAAAACAGAGAGCTTAAAGGGCAGGAGATTCCCATGAAAGGCAAATAGTAGGTTCACTAAGATTAAGAGGGTGTTACAGTAAAGAGAATTTTAAGCATTCTTAATCTTATTTGAATTTCCAACAAAATTTGAAACACTCTCTTCTTCAAGACCTCTCCTCCTTGCCTTCTGTAACGTACATTCTCTGGGTTTCTTCCATTTCTCTGAAGTCCTGACCTTGATCAGCAGCTCTGTTCCTCTGTTCCCGCTCCTCTTATCTTCCCAGGACAATTCTGCCTGCACCCATGGGTTTAATTACCCCCTAAAGGCTATCAGGTTCCAAAAGTTACATTTCTAGGCCAGATTTTCTCATTCGTTTCAGCCTTTGCCCAGCTGCCTGCGTGTCCCCCAGACACTAAAGCCAGACATTCAAACATCAAGTGTCACTTGTCCCTCTCTCTTTCCCCTCCTCTTCCTCCAGGGTTCCCTGTTTCAGAGAATGGCCCCAACACTTATTTGTTTGCTGAGCTGGGAAATCCACTGCCATCCTCCGCACTACCTCTTCTTCACCTCGTCCCATCTGTCACACTTCCGCCCTGTCTCCCTCCTCTATCGCCACTCCTTACTCCAGCTACCGGCATCCCTTGTCACATGACTGTTAGGTTCCTACACTGCCTCTCTGCTTCTTTTTAAATTTTATTTATTTATTTATTTTTTAATTATTTTTTTCTGAAGCTGGAAATGGGGAGAGACAGCCAGACAGACCCCCCACCTGGCACGCCCACAAGGGGCGACGCTCTGCCTACCAGGGGACGATGCTCTGCCCCTCTGGGGCGACGCTCTGCCGCGACCAGAGCCACTCTAGCGCCTGGGGCAGAGGCCAAGGAGCCATCCCCAGCGCCCGGGCCATCTTTGCTCCAATGGAGCCTTGGCTGCGGGAGGGGAAGAGAGAGACAGAGAGGAAGGAGGGGGGGGGTGGAGAAGCAAATGGGCGCTCCTCCTGTGTGCCCTGGCCGGGAATCGAACCCGGGTCCCCTGCATGCCAGACCGATGCTCCACTGCTGAGCCAACCGGCCAGGGCCTCTGCTTCTCACATTGATCCTTTACAATCTCTTTTACTCTTTAGAGCCAAAGGGAGCTTGAAAACTGCAAATTCTATTTGTCAATACACCCACCCTGACACAGACAACCATCTAAAGTCCTTCATTGACATTTTATTGTGCATAGAACTAATCATAAAGGATAAGATTTACTGAGAACTTATTTTGTGCTAGGTACTAAGATTCACATTATACACATTAAAAGAACAGATCATTTAGCAGGACATTTCAGGACCTTCATTTTCTGGCCCTAGTGTAACTCTCCAGTCTCCTCTCTGTCTCTCTGTCTTTACATGGCTCATTCCAACTCACTGGTTAGGAACCAGCGTAGAGGTTACTCCAAGAAGCCTCCCTTAGCCTCGGTCCAACCTGACCTATGGACACATTCTACAGCATTAACCTTTTCGTTTGTCAACAACTGTTCTGTCTCATTAGTTATTGTACCTGCAGTGTCTTTCACAGCACCTGGTTCATAGTAGTGGCTGAATAAATATTTGTTGAAGGAATGAATGAATCTTGGAATTAATCAATGGTAAGCACTGATAGAGCTTAAAGGAGTGGGTCCCTTTGTGTGTGGCTTCACAACGTCCTCTGTGGCTGCTGCACTTGGGTGTTTTCTGCTCTTTTGTCTTCCAAATTGCTGGTTTTGTCCTTTGCTCCATCTACTCTACTGTTGATTTCCTGTAATGTATTCTTCATCTCAGTTAGTGTAGCCTTCATTTCTGATTGGTTCTTTTTAATGTTTTTTTACATTCATTTTTATGTTTCTATCTCTCTGTTTTGAACTCTGCATCTAGCAGGTTGTTTGTCTTCATTTTGTCGAGTTCCTTTTCTGAAGTTAGGTTGTGTTCTGTCATTTGGGACATGACCCTTGGTCTCCTTATTTGGCTGCCTCCCTGTATTTGTTTCGGTGTATTAGGTAAAGCTGTTCTGTCTTCTGGGTCTTGATAGATCAGTTTTATGTCGTGTCTTGTAGGGCTCTGTGGTGCAGCCACCGTGTGCACCCGAGCTGGGCACTTTAGGTGCCCCCTGTATGGGCTGTGTGTACCTTCCTGTTGTAGTTGAGCCTTGATCGCTATTAATGGAGGGATTTACCCCCAGGCTAACTGGCTGTGAAGACTCACAGTGACCACAGCAGAAGATCTGCTATGCAGGGCACAACCCCACAAAGCAGGACTCACTTCAGCAGGGCCTGGTGCCCTGAGCCGGCCCCTTGGTGTCAATTGTGGAGGTGGGTGGGTGGTGCTTTGGAGCAGCCTGAAGCTGCTATCTACTGGGTGCACTGGCTCTGAGGCCTCCCAGGAGGTGCAGGCCAAAGTCAGCTGCCAGCTGCACTCTGCCCAGGGCCACTCGGCATGGGCTACAAAGCAATCTGCATATGGCTGCTACTTGTGCTGGGCTGGGAGGTGCCCAGGACAGGCCAAGTTGCTAACCAAGGCCAGCTGCAGCTAGTGCCAGGACTGGGGCCACTTAGCAAGAGTTACAGGACATGCCAAAACCAGATGTTGTTTGTTTGCTATTTACTTTTGAGAGATTTTAGAACTGTTTTTGTTGTTGTTGTTATTGTTGTTTTTGTAGAGACAGAGAGTCAGAGAGAGGGACAGACAGGGACAGACATACAGGAAGGGAGACAGATGAGAAGCATCAATTCTTCATTGTGGCACCTTAGTTGTTTATTGATTGCTTTCTTGTATGTACCTTGACCAGGGGGCTACAGCAGAGCGAGTGACCCCTTGCTCAAACCAGCAACCTTGGGCTTCAAGCTAGCGACCTTTGGGCTCAAGCCAGTGACCATAGAGTCATGTCTGTGATCCCATTCTCAAGCCAGCAACCCCGCACTCAAGCTGGTGAGCCTGCACTCAAGCCGGATGAGCCCGCACTCAAGCCAGCAACCTTAGGGTTTTGAACCTGGGTCCTCTGCATCCCAGTTCGATGCTCTATCCATTGTGCCACCACCTGGACAGGCAAGAGATTTTAGGACATTTAAACATGAACCAAAATAAGCCATTTGTATGAAAAGCCACTGGAAACAGCTTAGATGGGCCAAAACGTTGGGTGGTTGGGGTCTTGGGGAATCACCAGGGTGGAGAGAACCAGAGATTGCCAGGTTGATGGAGACTCAGATATGATGCCTGCCTGCCGGCTCTGTGGGGGAAAGGGCTCAGCGAAGGAACAATGGCCTCTGACATTGTTCTGTCTGGGAGACACTGTCCTTTCAGCCCTCACCTGAAGCCTGACAATTCAGTTCTTTGTTGTGTGTCGCTGGTGCCTTTCGAGCTGCTGTCCCAGAGCTGGAGCTCAGAGAGTGAGTACATGCACAGGCCCTTTAAGAGGAGCTGCCTGGGGCTCCAGCAGCACTCCATCTCCCTCAGCCACAGCCTCTGCTGGGTTTTACAGCCTGAAGTTACGGGGACCTCTCTTCCTGGCACTGGAACCCTGGGATGGGGGGCCTGGTGCGGGGCTGGAATCCCTCACTCCTTAGGGGGGACCTCTGCAGCTGAGATGTCCGTCAAAGTTGTTAACTGCCACACATGGGTGTGGGACCAGCCCTGCTTCTCGTCTCTGCCCCTCCTACCAGTCTTGCTGTGGCTTCTTCTTGATATCCTTAGTTGTAGGACTTCCATTCTGTTAGATTTTAGGTGGCTCTGAATGATGGTGGTTCTGTAGTTTAGTTGTAATTTTGATATGGTGGTGGGAGGTTCTGAGCACTGTGTTTACCTACACTTCCATCTTGACCAGAGTACAGAGATCTAAAATTGAGTTGAAGAGAAAGGTAGCTAGAAATGACTAGGCAAAAAACAACCCCACTAAATCCCTGGAGACATGAGGAGGATCAGGATTTCCCAGCACATATCAGCTGGGAATTTGAGCCAGTTTATTTGAATCTCAAAGCAGAAAGTGACAACAGTTGACATGGGGTTGTAAAAATAAATGTATGTCTATGATTATTCTTTTGATTAATATTATGACTGCAAACCATTCAGCATTGTTTTTAACTTCATGGAGCAAAAGAAGGGATGAGGGTAAGGAGGGGTTATTAATATACTTTGATGAAGACAGTATATTTTTGAAGACATTCATTCAAACAAATCTTTTGTGGGTGAGATAGATTTTTAAGTCTTTGCAGAGGAACTCATAGGGAGGCATGCCCTATACTTGACAGAGTGTAAATTTTGGTGTTGCAGATGCATGGAATACTTATTTTTTAAATCAATTTTTGTTTCCTTTCTTACCAAATAAATGTATGTCTTCCCTCACTTCCATTTTTTTTCATAATTCTATCTCTATGTTATTTTAGATGCAGCATGCCTGGGCGTTGTTGACACTTGCTGCCTGAGATTACACCCCACTAGACTGGAACAGTGGAAGGGTTTATGAGAGGTATGCAGACCTACATGTTCCCTCCTGCCTGGAAACTGGCATGGGGGAGACGGGTGAGGGCGTGGTTCTCAAAGTGAGGTCCCCCGATAAGCAGTATCAGCCTCATCAAGGAGGACGTTTGCTAGAAATGAGAATCCTCAGGCCCCAGTTCAGATCCACTGAATCAGAATCTCTGGGGGTGGGGCGAGCAGTCTGTTTTCACAAGCCCATCAGGTGATCCTAATACATCTGAAAGTTGGAGAACCAGACTGGGCTGGGTTTTTGCCTGAGTAGTTTAGTAACCACAAGTGATAGCTGCTTAAGATTAATTTTCTACTGTTTTCTGCCAAAAGATTCTACTAAGGTGGTTTTGGAAGTTAGATCCTTTAATTAATTATGAAGAAAACTATATCGTTAGAACAATGAGTAGTAGTCTGAGAAAACATAATGGTTACCAATTGAGCTCTTTATGTGGAGCACAATTTGGTTAAGAAATTTCAGAGAATACTTAAGTGGAACAGGCAGTGCCTGTTACCTCCCAAACTTCTACCTTCACCATTCCGCACCTTGGGTTTCTGTCATTATTCTAGTCACGAGCTATGAAACTCGTCTCACTTCCTTTTTACATTCACCACAATCACTCACAACATAAGTGAACCTCAGAGCACTTTTAAGTATCTGGGTTTCCTCTAAGCTCCAGAGCAGCATTTCTGCTCCCACACGACTGGAGCTGAAGGCACGTTGCTGTGCATGCGCCTGGGCTCACCTTCAGTTCCCTGTTGAGACGGGGTATGGGGCGGTGATGAATAAAAAGCGGTGAGAGTTACTTTCACTCGGGGGGAAACTGGGAATCATGAATTCAACAAATATTAATCATTATGATTTTGTGTGCTATGCAGTGAGAGAAGTGATACAGATGAATAGCTAGAATATCAATATGATAAATGATTAATAAGGGTCTATTTAAAATATAGAAAACCAGATAAGGAGCTATTAAAATATTGGAAACCAGATAGGAAGAGCTAATAAGGAAAGGTACAGAAAGGGAGTAAGTAACATTGGTACTGGCCCTTAGGTTCAGTTCAATAGCTACGCCAACAGAGGAAGGTGATGTCAGGTAGGAGGTGTCATGGGCAAAGGCTTGCGATTATGAAAGGTTTGGGGGCACAGTCCACAGTAATTCAGTGTGGTTAAAGGTAGGGGACAAGACAAGAGCGGCTGCAAGCCCTGGCTGGATAGCTCAGTTGGCGGGAGCAATATTCCGGAACGCATAGTTTGCCGATTTGAATCCTTGGTCAGGGCCCATACAAGAGCAGTTTTATGTTTCTGTCTCTGTCTCTGTCTCTGTCTCTCTCTCTCTCTCCCTGCCTCTCTCAAAACAAACAAACAAACAAACAAACAAACAAAATAAGAGTGGCTGCAAACGGAAGTGAATGATAATCTAGGATCAGACTGTAAAGGCCTCTTCCTTACTCTCATAAATATTTTTGATGTAATCAGTATTTAAGTGACTACATTGAGAGCAGTTTCAATTGATCAGTGGAATCTGAATCCAAATTTAGTGTTGGTTGTGATATGGATTGTAGAAAGGGGTAGTCATTTAACTAAATGATTCATCGGAGAAAAATGGCTTTTGCTGTCACAACCAAAACATAGTAAAATAGAGTCTCCTTATTTATTATACATATTACTATGCTATTTTTAGTTCTGGCACTAATTTTTTGGAAGCAAAAGAAGCTTCAGATAAGTGTCAACATACGTGTAAATATCATACCTCATTGAACTGGAGTTCCACTCAAATTAATTTTCATAGATCTTTCTTTCTTTTCTTTTTTCTTTTTCTGAAGCTGGAAATGGGGAGAGACAGTCAGACAGACTCCTGCATGCGCCTGACCGGGATCCACCCGGCACGCCCACCAGGAGTGATGCTCTGCCCCTCCAGGGCGTCGCTCTGTTACGACCAGAGCCACTCTAGCGCCTGGGGCAGAGGCCAAGGAGCCATCCCCAGAGCCCCGGCCATCTTTGCTCCAATGGAGCCTCGCTGCAGGAGGGGAAGAGAGAGACAGAGAGGAAGGAGAGGGGGAGGGGTGGAGAAGCAAATGGGCACTTCTCCTATGTGCCCTGGCCGGGAATCGAACCCGGGACTTCTGCACGCCAGGCCGACGCTCTACCACTGAGCCAACCGGCCAGGGGTTTTTTTGTTTTTGTTTTTGTTTTTTTGTTTTTTGTTTTAACTGACTTGCCAGGCAGGTGGCAGTCTTCTTGTTCCCACAAAGGAAGCTCCTGTGTTTCATTTATTTTTTTCATTATTTATTCATTTTAGAGAGGAGAGAGAATGAGAGAGAGAGAGAGAAGGGGGGAGGAGCAGGAAGCATCAACTCCCATATGTGCCTTGACCAGACAAGTGCAGGGTTTTGAACCAGTGACCTCAGCGTTTCAGGTCGATGCTTTATCCACTACGCCACCACAGGTCAGGCCATAGATCTTTCTTTTTTCCCTGCCGAGATCCTAGTAGCTAGGAAAATGTTTGAGACATTTCCTTGAAATTATAACCTGTTAGAACTTTGGCCATTGGAGGCATGATGAGCAAAGATCTAGTAGAAAGCCTTGCAAAAGTTTGGAGCTATAAGGAGTATTATCCTTGTGTGTTCTGACACTGCACTGAGGTTGTAACCTTCAGTGCTTATTTCCAGACCTGATACTGCCAGACCCAGCAACCATCCTCCCCATCCTCCACAGCCCTACAGAGACAAGTATGACTTCTGAGTAAGTTTATTTCTAATATGCTAGTGAAGAGGTTACTCTCAGACAGATTTTCACCATGATTATAGTTTCCAATTTTTATTATACATAAAAGTATACCAGGCACTCTGCAGACCTTATTGTTTCCAACTGGACATGATTTCTTATAGGTATTTATGGTTTCAGGTCTTACACCCCAGTCTTTAGTTCATTTTGAGTTGATTTTTATGTGTGGTATAAGATAGTGGGTTTAGTTTCATTCTTTTGTGTGTGGCTGTCTAGGTTTCCCAACACTGTTTGTGGAAGAGGCTCTCTTAATTTTATGTTCTTGGCTTCATTGTCATAAATTTAGGTGCCCACATATGTGTGGGTTTATTTCTGGACTTGCAATTCTAGCCCATTGGTTTGTGTGTCTGTTTTCCTGTACCAGCAAATTGTGAGTATTTTTGGATGAGGTGCAATGTAAGATTTACTAAGAGGAATAAGTAAGATTTCAGTGGGGAAGGCAGAGGGAAGGAAACAGGCATACAGGCAAAGTCACAGGCAGCCTGGGGCATAAAGCAGAGAATAACAAGTAATCTGATAGATCTAGGAAATACATGAATGGAGGGAAGTGGAAAATAAGGTTAGGAAAACTCTTTCAACTATATTTAGAGGGACTTGAACATCATGCTCTAGGACTCAACATTTCTTTTTTCTCTCTTTTTATTTATTTATTTTTTTGTGAGAGTGAGAGAGAAAGAGAGACAGACAGACAGGAAGGGAGAGAGATGAGAAGCTTCAATTCTTCATTGTGGCTCCTTAGTTGTTCATTGATTGCTTTCTCATATGTGCCTTGACCCGGGGGTGCTCCAGATGAGCCAGTGACCCCTTGCTCAAACCAGTGACCTTGTTTACAAGTTAGTGACCTTGAGCTTCAAGCCAGTGACATTTGGGCTCAAGCCAGCAACCATGCGGTCATGTCTATGATCCCATGCTCAAGCCAGCGACCTCGTGCTCAAGCTGGTGAGCCCATGTTCAAGACGGCAACCACAGGGTTTCGAACCTGGGTCCTCAGGATCCCAGGCCAACTCTCTATCCACTGTACCACTGCCTGGTCATGCATCAGTTCTTGAAATAGACATTGAAGAGAGTATCTGTAGGTGATGGCAGTCAATGGAGATGTTTCATGATTTAATAAAAATTAAAGGGTGTGGGGAAAGGGCTAATTAAGAGGCAATGTTTGAAGATACAAGAGAGAGGAAAATTGGGATCAAATATGGAGACTTGGGAAGTTTTTCTGAAGTCAGAAAAGAAAAACAGTGGCAGTGTAAGTGAAGATAGTGAGACATTTAGAGGTGGAATGAGTTCCTAGCAAACACTCGATCTCAGTGACTGGAGGAAGAGATCGTTGGCCATGAAAGATAGGAGCAGGGGAAAATGGGCTTGGGAAGGGGAGCCATTGCCGCGGTGATGAAGCAGGCTCAGGGGCCTCAAACGATGTGCTGTGCAGGTGGCGTAATGCACCAATAAGTAAAGATCCTAGAAAAATTCCTGCACACAATTAACTGGTGCTCAGTAAGTGTGTGACCCCTCTTTTAATTTTTTTTACCAGTTTCCTGATGTGGCCTGCTCTCAGGCCGAGCCGCCAGTCGGTGGCTGTCTGCCGGTGTGTTCTGTCGCCCTGGCCACGCCCTCCCAGCGTGTGGGCTTGCAAGCGTCCCCCTCCCGACAGTTCTACTTTCCTCTCTGCACAGCTCAAAGGCTGGCATCCCTCCTTAAATGCCAGTCTCAGTCTGGGATGTCAGTTTTGGAATAAATTTCATGTATACTTTCATCTCAGCCCCTTTACATGCCTGTTGACTCATGGGGCTTCTTGGAATTCTATTCATAGAATTAGACATTTGAGAAGTGGCAAAATTGGTTTGATTACAGACGCTGAATCAAAGATTTACCTCAAACCCAACCAAATAAATGAAGCCGAAATGAAGCTTCTGCTTGGCATTTAGCTAGGCTGGCAGCGATTTCTTCAGGACAGCACATGGAGGAGTAAGTGAACAGCACTGCCTGAAGTATTATTGTGAGGCGCTTTAAGCTACAGAGTCAGCCAAATCGGGCTGTAACCTGATGGAAAACACTTGGTGTGAATTTACATAGAAACGTTACATATCGATATGAGCATATAATAGGCACCTATATATAGCCAGCTAACGCTGACTATGAAAACATCAACTCTGTACTTTCTTGGCTTACCTAAACTGTATAAAAACAGGGAACAATGTGCAAGCCACAATTGGTTACAGGGTGTGTGCCTATTCCATAAAAGAATGTGTTAAGAATCTTACAGTCTGACTGCCTGCTTGGTTCAGAAGCCAGAGGCCAGCTCTTGTCGTCTGTGCTGATTTACTGGAGATGACTTCAGGAAGGGCTTTATGCTCAGGCATGGTTTATGTGTCAGGGGAGAAAGAAGGGGTTTCTTTAAGCAAATAAAGAGCCCAATAAATATGTAGGTGCTGGAGAGGTGGGGGCAGGAAATCTGGGGTGAACTAATGCACCCAAAATGTGTGTGTGCATTCACATGCATTAAATGTAAATGCAAATATACAAGCATGGTCACTGATTACATTAGAGAGTTTGAAGCACTGGGCACAACTTTCTGGTGATTATAAATATAAATTATGTAATGACTTAATCTAATATCATTTGACATCTGTGCCCTCTCATAAATAATTTATCCAACAAACATACTGAGCATCTATAATGTGCTAGACACCTTATTTGGCACTGGCATGTAAAGATGAGTAAAGCAGACTTCTCACCTTTGGGGAGATCTCAACCCAGTGTGCAGGACAACTAAAGATTATTGTTCTTGCCTGTTATTGAGCGCTATACTATTGTTATGTACAGCGACTTTTGGAATCAGAGAAAACTGTTCTAGTTACTTTGCTGTGTAAGTAAGTAAGGATTTTGTGCCATAAAACAACCATTTTATTATTTGCACAGATATATTGGGTTAGGAATTTGGAGACAGTGCAGAAGAGATAGTGAAGATACGGTTTGTTTGTGTTCTGCAAAGTTTGGGTCTCCAACTGGGAAGACACAATGAATACAACTGCCAAACAGGGCATATACATGTGGCCTGTCCATAGAGCCAGGTTTTCTCACAGCATGACAGCCTCAGGCTCCAAGTCCGTGAGTTCCAGCAAACAACGTGGAAGCCTCATCCCCTTTTATGACCCAGCCTCATAAGACACTAGTGTCACTTCAGTCACATACTCTATTGGATGGAAGAACTATAAGCTCACCCAGAAGCAAAGAGAGGGAATGTAGACCCTAAATCTCAATGAGAGGAATGTCAAAAAATTTTGTGATCATTCTTAAAAAGTACTATAAAAGATAGTGCCTTACTGGCTTGGGGAGTTAGTGAAGTCTTCACAGGAGAGATGGTATTTCGGCTGCTTCTCCAGAGAAGCAGAAGTTTGTCAGGAGAAGTGGAGTGGGTAAAAAGTGATTCTTCAGCAGGGACAGAGTACACAGGCAATGCAGAAACACAGAGAAGGGAAGACAGGGGCGACTGTGGAGTGAATCAAGAATCAGCCTCGTTGTTGTCAGACACCTTGAATATATCAACAGTCTGAACTGTTAATTCTACAATTGTCCATGAATTTTTAAACTATATACATTTATTTGGGAAAGCATTATGGAGCTGATGGGTTTAAAGTTGGCATTGGAAGTGAAGGGACTATGTTTTTCTTTAACAAACACATATACAGTGTGTCCGTAAAGTCATGGTGCACTTTTGACCGGTCACAGGAAAGCAACAAAAGATGATAGAAATGTGAAATCTGCACCAAATAAAAGGAAAGCTCTCCCAGTTTCATACCTATTCAGTGCAGTTCGATGTGGGCTCACACACAGATTTTTTAGGGCTCCTTAGGTAGCTATCCCGTATAGCCTCTATAGACTCATCACTGACTGATGGCCTACCAGAATGGGGTTTCTCCACCAAACTGCCGGTTTCCTTCAACTGCTTATCCCACCAAGTAATGCTATTCCTATGTGGTGCGCTTCGTTATATTATAAATGCGCCGATATTCATGTTGCACTTTGATCACGGATTCGAATTTAGCAAGCCACAGAACACATTGAACTTTCCTCTGTACCGTCCACATCTCTACTGTCATGGCCATGGGCTGCTCCGCTGTATACACGGTGTTATGTCATCATCTGCGCATGCACATATGCTGCCACATCATCCTACAGAAACTAGGAGGGTTTTCCTTTTTTTTTTTTTAAATTCATTTTTTAGAGGGGAGGGGAGAGAGAGAGAAGGAGAGAAGGGGGGAGGAGCAGGAAGCATCAACTCCCATATGTGCCTTGACCAGGCAAGCCAGGGTTTTGAACCGGCAACCTCAGTGTTTCCAGGTTGACGCTTTATCCACTGCGCCAACACAGGTCAGGCCGTTTTCCTTTTATTTGGTGCAGATTTCACATTTCTATCGTCTTTTGTTGCTTTCCTATGACTGGTCAAAAGTGCACCATGACTTTACGGACACACTGTATTTACTCTTTGTCAGGTACCATATTAAGAATATGGCAATTTCAGGCCCTAGCCGATTGGCTCAGTGGTAGAATGTCGGCCTGGTGTGTGGAAGTCCTGGGTTCGATTCCTGGTCAGGGCACACAGGAGAAGTGCCCATCTGCTTCTCCACCCTTCCCCCTCTCCTTCCTCTCTCTCTCTTCCCCTCCTGCAGCCAAGGCTCCTTTGGAGCAAAGTTGGCCCAGGGACTGAGGATGGCTCCATGGCCTCCACTTCAGGCACTAGAATGGCTCCTGTTGCAATGGAGCAACAGCCCAGATGGGCAGAGCATCGCCCTTTGGTGGGCATGCCGGACAGATCCTGGTTGGGTGCATGCGGGAGTCTCTCTGACTGCCGCCCCGCTTCTAACTTTGGGAAAATACAAAAGAAAAAGAAAAAAGAATATGGCAAATTCAGTTTAATTCTCACTTCAGCTCTACAAGATAGCTATTATTACTATCTCTCATTTACAGATTAGGAATTTGAGTCCCAAAGAGATTAAGTAATTTGTCCAAGATCACACTGCTGGCAGTGGCAATCCTAAAATGCAAAGCAGATAGTCTGGCTGCAGAGTCTAGACACTTCACCACTCCATGAGTTTACCCCTCAGACAGTGGGAGCTTGAATTTGGTCCATATGGAAGCCACTTACGAAATCTGAAATGGCATTAAATGTGATCTAAATTGTGTTCACATAGCTCACATAGTTATTGGTTGAGCCATATAAGAAAACAAGTCTCTTGCTACTCAGTTCATTGTTCTTCATTGTTTCCTAAAGCTCTTGTGCCTATAGAGAGTATTTTATGGTTCAGAAGCACATCTGAATCTCTTAAATAATGACTTAAGAGTCTGGCATCTTGAAGAAGCAAGGAATGGGGTATCTCATGCCCTGCCACTCAGGATTTATCTGCAGGGTACTCCTCAGGTTAGATCAAATCAGATGACTTACCAACATGAGATGTTTTAAGGTTAATCTAGAACAATGCAAAGCATGTTTTTGTAGGTTGACTCTCAAAGATAAAGCACACACACAAAGATAAAACACAGTATATAATTAGAAGCAGTTTAATTTCTCCATCAATTCAGCTCTGTTTTCTATTGCCATGAGCTCTGGCTGACCTAATATCTTGTCACATGGACAGACAGCATTAATGTAGGCAATATTTCTGGATGGAAATACCATTATATTAGCAAAATGAAAAATGGCTATATTAGCAGAGTATTAGGGATGGAGGCTGAGTAAAAGATCATTAACCTTGTACTCAATTTTAGTCCCACACTTCTGACTTCTTCATGTATTTATTGTATGTAGAATGTAAGATGCATAATGATTTTAAAGTGTGGGTGGGTGGGAGGGCACACTATAATGGCCTCAGAAAATTGGTAGGACAGCTGGTAGCTAGATTTTTGATTTTGTGGAAGTGATTTTAAATGGACATTGTGCTAATCATTTTCTATAAAAAATTAAAACCCTTTGCTTTGTGACGAATACCTTTTTACTGAGATACATTAAAAAGTGATAGGAGTAATGAAAACCATAACATTAAACCCCTGTCTCAAAAATGTTCACCAAGCCGACTTAGAAAAAAAATACTGGACTAGGTTAAATTGATTATTTTGAAATTGAAGGTGGTTTAAAAGAGGAAAGCAATAGTCCTAGAATTTGTATATAGAGTTGATGCATGACCTGGGAGAAAAGTCAGGCTCGTTTGGCGGGAGCTGTGAAATCACTGGGCTGGAACCTGATGAGGCAAGGTCCTGTGCCCTTACTCTTACCAGTCATGTCTGGTGAGCTTAAGTGACACACAAAATATTTATTTTGGGTGAGTTTCTAAAAAGTAGTAAATCAAATAAACAACTCTAAAAATTGTGCTTCCAGCATATACATATGTACATATTTAACTAAATGTCTTTTTCTCCAGTGAAATGATCTGCACAGTCTCTTATGCTGACTGTCTATACTTTCCTGCAGCTGACAGCAGAGGTGAAGAAACCAGAGTCCAGCACTAGCTTGTCGATGAGACCAGCGGTCGGCACAAGCGCCACCTTTTAGACATTTTTTTTTGGTGCAGAATAAAAGAGAACAGAGAAAACACATTTGTATGCCACGAGTCTTCTCTACAGATTGTTATGTAAAAAGGATAGTCACACACACACACACACACACACACACACACACACACACACGCTGTCCTCTGCTCTTGGAAAAGTTAATGAGACTTTTCATGGATTTCTAAGTTATAATTTCAAAGACTTCGTGGTGGGAGAATTTATCTGCAACTATGAAAAGATTCTTGATTTTGTGGCATTAAGATAATATAAAAGATCACGTAGTCACTCCCAGACTAGAATTGATTAAGGACTTCTTTGGGTCTATTACAAACATTTTGATTCTCTTCAGAAAACCTTTCTTTGTCACAAAGCTAGGGTGTCACTAGCAGTGGAATATCAAAATGTCCACTTAGATGAGCTGAAAGCACACATAAAAGGGAATATTGAGCATTCCTTTTTTATTTGTAAGTTATCTTGATAACCAAGGGTTGAAAAAGGGTGCATCATGTGGTCCGAACATTGAAATTATCGCTGTGCCCAGCACTTAGCTCCAGCTTTTTCACGCAGTTAAAACCTGGCTACTAGCATGGTCATTCATGCTGAGACCATGCATGGGATGTTTGGGAGGAGACGATTATTCAGGAGATTGAGTTTTGGGAAGGAGTTTGTTTTACTTTGCAGACTAAATTGCCTATAAGAAAATGAGGCTATTTTTGGATCCCTCTTTATTTTATTAATGTCAGCTCTGTTGACACTCTTTGATTCTTCTACCCCGTTGCTTAGAAACATTTTATTAGATATTGTTAGCACTTCAGTCTGATCTGATTTAAAGTGTTACTTTTATGTGTCACTATAAAACGAGCTTTCTGCTTTGCCATTTTTTCCCCAGTAACTGTATTCTAAGTTATTAATAGTTATTAATATTTTATCAACACAAGGATATGTCCGGTGAGTCAGTGTCTCTGGCTTATCTATTTTAAGGGCACTGGGAGGAGGATGTCTGGCAAAAGTTTGTGATAGGCAAACTTAAGATGGGGATGTTCTTAATATTCTTTATCTCTGATCTTGAGAACCTAAGAGTAGGCAGATGGGGGATTCAAAACCCCCATTTCAAATTCCTATCGCCCACCCCTTCTGGGTCCAATTGCCGGACCATCTGCCTGAAATTCCACTATCAGTGGATATTTCTTTGATCCTGTTTACAAAGTCATCAAGATCAAACTTACTTGGAGATTTGCTGAATACCTGGATGAGTACAAGACTTAGCAGAAACGGGGTATAAGATAGAAAATTAATGAAAGCAGGTGTATCAGGGATGAAGGGGAGAAATGAGAGAAAAGATGGAAAACTGACAAAGTGTGACTGCATATTTCAGGAAGTTAGAGCGCTGGGTGGAGAAGGTGAAGGGACTAAGAAGTACAAATAGGCAGTTACAAAATAAGTCATAGGGATATAAACAAAAACAGCTTAGGTATTGCAGAACTATATATGGTGTCAGGTGGGTGCATGACTCACCTAGGAAATCACTTTGTAAGTTATATAAATGTCTAACCCCTGTGTTGTACAGCTGAAAGTAAAATAGAATGCCAACTGTAATTGAAAATTTTTTAAAAATTTAAATTAAAAAAATGATTAAATATTTTACACCCCCCACATACACTGCTTAATTTGGTCTTATTTTCTTCAAAAAAGCAACTTCATACAAGGATTAATTAGGCCAGTAATTCATGTTAAACTGCTAGTGTGGAAAAATACCATATACTGTTTTTTAAAAGTAATACCTTCTGAATAATGAAACACCAGTTGTCATGATAGCTACATTTCAAATTAGTGTATTTATATTCTGTCCATTAATACAAAAGGTTTTAGATGGTTTAAAAGTGTTACCTTAAGATTTACAGCTTATGTAAAACCAAGTGAGATAGATCTTCCCAGATGATCACTCCAAATACACAGTCAGTTCACATTTATATAGTGATCTCTGTACTTCATGCTCCCTGTGAGAAAAGGGCATTGTCAGGTGATACCATGGACCTGGTTGTTCTGATTCTAATACTTCATGTAACATGCAATCCTCATCACTGTTTAAGGATCTCTTATCCAGCTGGGTGATTGGCTTCAACTTGAGAGCTCTAGACATAAAATAATAGTTTGTAACTACTAACTACATCTAATATCAATGTTTTAGAACTACCAAGCTTGTTACTATAATAGGAGGGCCGACTTCCTTAAAGGTTCAGGTGTTATGGGTGAACTGACAATAATTAAGGAAGAATACCTTGTTCATGTATGAGAGAATGTCTAACTGATAGCTGCTAATAGGGGCATAGGCTAGGAAGAAAATACTCAAATTAGTTGTAATTTGATTATGTCAATATTCCTTCTTAAAACAAATAGAACTTAGCCATGATTCAGGCAGCAAAAGCTAATAATAAGTTGATGTGGAATTTCTATTTTTGCCCATTTGCATCTGGGTGGCTTAAGCAGTCTGATTGTACAATTAGGCACGACTCTAATCTGTAGAATTACTATGATCTAAAATAGTTACGTGAGAAACCAAGGGAAATTTGTCTCAGCCTCTGAGAGATTTCAACCTGGTGAATCAGTACACTTATCCCTCTGATGTTTGATAATTATTCTTCATTGGCAAACAAATATACAAAGAAGCTAAAAAAAAAAAAAAAAAGCAAGTATTCCAACATTTTATATTAATGACCACAATCGTAGTTGATTATACTATATACCTCTAAGATTCTGGGAGCTCATGATGTTTGACAGTTAAATTTGTTCACTGATCCTTAAGATAGCTGAGAGGCATGAAGTAATGGCATGATGCTATTTCCAGACAAAACAGGGGCCATCTAAGTGAAAAGCTATTCATAAATAATAAATCTGTTCTAGGTGGGATTTAAAATCCCAAGCCTCTCTGTAAAATGTTGCTCTTTGTCTATGGTAACTCTCAACTTTTAAATTTTTTGGATAGCATGCACTCTTAGTTTCCTTTCCTTTTTTTTTCTGTCATTTCACCTGATTGCCCGTTTCGTGCCCTTAGACCTAGTAGTCTGAAAAAGAATTGTCTTCTGACAGCTGTAATGAGGGCGCTTGTCTGGGCAGCTTGACACACTGAGAATGGATGGAGGTTTCAGATCTGCCTGGGACTTCTGGATGTTATTCTTCCCTCTCTAGCAGCAATTATCTTTCCCATGATCCAGTCCTCCGATGGCATGCCATCTGAAATGAAGGTCACAGTTCTTAAAATCGCTGACAAGGGCCCATGAGGTGTGCCTCGCCTCTCTCAGCTCCTGCTCCCCCATGACCTACACCCACTGGATCCTGGCTCTTCCTGAAACACACCAAAGCTCTTCTCTCCGGGGCTTTTGTCCTTGTTATTCCCTCTTCCTTGAAAGCTCCTCCTTCAGATACCACTTGGCTTGCTCCCTTGATTCCCTCAGGATTCTGTTCAAATGTTACCTTACCATTGGGGTCTTCATATAAAGACCACGCCATATGGAGTATGTCTGTCCCACCTACCAGGCTTCCTTTCCTTTTTATGCTGTGTTATTTTTTGCCTTACCACTTATCACCATCTGATAGCCTACATATTTATTTGCTTACTGTCTGTTTCCTCCCCCTATAATATTAGTTACGCAAGGGAGGGACTTGGTTTTGTTAGAGGCTGTATCTCCAGTGCCCAGAACGATGTCTGCTGGTACAGAGCAGGCACTCAGTACTTATTTGTTGGATAAGTTGAAGAATTGTTAGGTGTGATGCTTTTTGTATGATGCAACTTGTTATTATTATAAAATAAGTCTTGGACTATGACCAGTTGAGAGGAGGTCTCTCTATGGAAGCATGCATACCTGTAGCAAGGGTTTTTCCTGCCCTGTGGTGGTGCAGTGGATAAAGCATTGACCTGGACGCTGAGGTCGCCAGTTCGAAACCCTGGGCTTGCCTGGTCAAGTCACATATGGGAGTGGATGCTTCCTCCTCTTCCCCCACCCCTCATATCTCTCTCTGTCTCTCCTCCCTAAAATGAGTAAGTAAATCAGTAAATAAATAAATAAATAAAACCAAGGGTTTTTATAATAATTTCTAAACAAGTTTGTATGTGTGTGCATGTGTGTTATGTTGTAACTTTCTATACATTATACTGATTTATTTTCTTCAAAGTACTGATAATGTTCTAAAATCATCTTATTTAATTGTTTAATGTTCTAAAATTATCTTATTTAATTGGTTACATGTCTACTCTGTGATGAATAGACTGCAAGCCCTGTAAGGGCAGGGACTTTACTTTGTTCGCTGCTGCATTTCTAGCACCCATAATAGTACCTATCATACACATTAATTGGCAGGTAATTACATTTATTAAATGAATGATATTTGTCAGTACCACCAGCATCATTTTTCACTATATTATATATATATATAACACATATATAACATATATTATATATATTTTAGGTGAGAGGAGGAGAGATAGGCAGACTCCTAATGCACTCTGACTGGGATGTACCCAGCAACCTCATCTTGGGCCAATGCTCTAGTACAGAGCTATTTTTAGTGCCTGAGGCTGTTGCACCCTGATGGAGCTATCCTCAGTGCCCAGGACTATGCTTGAATCACTTGAGCCACTAGCTGTGGGAGGGGAAGAGGGAGAGAAAGAGAAAGAGGGGGAGAAGCAGATGGTCACTTCTTCTGTGTGCCCTGACCGGAAATCGAACCCAGGATGTCTGCACACTGGCTGATCTATCCACTAAGCCACTGGCCAGGGCCTACAATGTTATATTTTGATTTCAGTATGTTGGTATATCTTTTTCATATTGATTTATAGGAAGATGAATAGAGGAGAATGGAGAACAGTACAGCCAACAAATAGGCCAGGTGTCCTCGACCACCTGGCTGTGGGAGTGTTTGTGTGTGACCCACTGAGTTGAGACAGAGTGGTCTATAAATTCGCTGGTAAGAATAGGTGTCCAGTGAGTTGGATTTGGACACTTTGGCATGAATTTTTCAAGGCCTACGTGATGGCAAATGCACAAATCAATCAAATTGACATGATAAAAGGACCACGTGCATTGATGTGAAGATACTAAGAACGCAGCTACAGTTATCTTACCCAAAGCCTTAGACATTTATCAGCCATCCCTAATTAAGTAAGAAAAGTCCTAGACGCATGACAAGTGGAAATGAAAATTGGATTCATGGGTAAATACTTTCCTGACGCGAAGATGAACGACTTAAACAAACCCCAGACACTCTAATTTATCGGATGCTTTTATCAAATGAGTGTAAATGAGACATCACAGGAGATGGGGCCAGTCGTTCTTTAGGCTACAGATCCTGCATTTCTATTCTAAGCCACACCATAAGGATCATTAGTCATTCATGATAGAAATCAATGTTTCCACTTTTCTGACAGCGTTTGTTCACTGTTCCCAGGAACTGCCTTCTCTCTTTTCTCAAGAGGGCATTTAGAACTTGGAGCCCTTTCCCTCGGCTTGTTTATTGTGTCCTGTTCATTTGCAGAGTGGCTGCACTATCCCGTGCCAGTTTGGCGGTGGGAGAAGGGTTCGCTCTCACAGTCTAAGAATAAGTGCTAACTTTCTGGTGACTCAGAATTCCCTTCCAAATGATGACTGTGGCTAGAGAGGCCAAGAACTTTATTCCAATCAGTCATAGTTTCTATGGCTACAAAAGTCCCCTGAAAGAGTGACAAAAAATAAGGGCCGATTGTTCTCAATTTCTGAGTTTATTGATATACATTGTTTTAAAAACTCTATTCTCTTAATTTACTCTCAAGTTGATTATGCCCATTCTCTCCCCTGCCTACTTCTCTCTCTCCTACCATTGGAATTATAGCAAGTTCCCCCGGGGCACCCCAACTCTGTCTGTCTCTACCACGCCCTCTCTATTATAACCCTGATTTTGCTCACTCTTATTAATAGATGTGATTTCAGAGAAGGCTGGTCCTAGCAACAAGGTATTTATTATGATTGGTAAGCCAGTGACTGATTTAGGTTTGAGCGTTTCAGTCGGTCCTGAGAGGAAGTCTGCTGGGTGTACTTGTGAGAAAGAGTTCCCTATCCTTAAACTAAAACAAAACAAAACAAATCAACAAGCAAACAAAACTAAGGAGAAATAGTCCTTTTGTATTTTCTGTTTCCAACTGACATTCCTGAAGAGATGATGTCTGCAGTGGCTTTTGCTGCCCGGAGACCATGAGGGGACCCTGTTGAAGGACCAGGGAGAAAACGTCATTGTTCAAGGCTGAAGAAAAGCTTAGACTTCAGCATAATTTAGAATTAGCATATAATTATGCTAATTATTTAATCAATCTGGGAAACTCACCAACTCTAAAGTTCTTATTATGTGAGAAATAAAAAGTCCTACCATTGTTTAATTCCTTTGGACTTGGGTTTTCTCTTACTGGCTGCCAAAAGCATCCTAGCGAAGCCATTGCATTTCTGGCTGTTTGTACAACACATCTTTATAGCTGTCCTCTCTTCATTGGTTTGGGAACTTGTGAATAATAGCAAGACTTTCTAGTAATTAATAAGCCAAGATATCAAATATGATGAGTTTCTATTTCTAACAGAAGACAAATTATTGATTATATTTTAAGTACTAAAAATTCAGTGTTATTTGCATTTTTTTTGTTGTTGTTGTTGTATTTTTCTGAAGCTGGAAACGGGGAGAGACAGTCAGACAGACTCCCGCATGCGCCCGACCAGGATCCACCCGGCACGCCCACCAGGGGGCGACACTCTGCCCACCAGGGGGCGATGCTCTGCCCCTCCGGGGCGTCGCTCTGTTGCGACCAGAGCCACTCTAGCGCCTGGGACAGAGGCCAAGGAGCCATCCCCAGCGCCCGGGCCATCTTTGCTCCAATGGAGCCTTGCTGCGGGAGGGGAAGAGAGAGACAGAGAGGAAGGAGAGGGGGAGGGGTGGAGAAGCAGATGGGCGCTTCTCCTGTGTGCCCTGTCCGGGAATCGAACTCGGGACTTCTGCACGCCAGGCCGACACTCTACCACTGAGCCAACTGGTCAGGGCCTGCATTTTATTTTTAAATCTACAAAATGCCATTGCATATTTTCTTATTATAGCAGGCTCTTAAGGTCCTAATATATAAGGGAGTCCAAGGAAAAGAGGATAGTTAGTAATTCCAAATGTACTGAAAGAAAACATTTGTTACGTTATATGATTATATACAGAGCTATGTCAATCTTGAGCTAAAAAGAACTTTTAAAAATTGCAACATTAATAATGAGAATTGTTCTGAATGTTCTGTTTTCTTTATGTTCTTCTTCCTGTTTCTGCTAATACCACTGTAATTCTCTTAGTCATCTGGGCTTAAAATGTACATTTTATTTTTGGTTCCTCCTACTCTCTTGCTCCAGAAGCAGTCTGTTGCCAAGCCCCTGATGATGCCATCTTGGAAAGCTCTCTTGCATCCCTTCCGTATGACATCCCGTGACGGCCTCTAACCTAGTTCAGACCATCACCAAAGGCTCTGGCTGCTCTACAGAGAGCCTCTACCTTCTCTCCCCTCATCTTTCTAAAGCACAGAGCTGTCATGCTCACTCTCTCCTCAGTGAGTCCACGTCACCCAAGGATAAAGCCTGAGCTGTGCACCCTGGCATTCAAGGCCCCGAGAGCTGGCTCCAACCAGCCTCCCAACCTTTTCACTCCTGCTGCCTCGTGTTCTACATGGCAGTCCGGGAGAAGGCCCTTCATTACCTCTCCTCTCACATCTTCATCTGTTCAAATACTATTTTTCACAGGTTATCTGAAGTTATCTTTTTCTTCACAAAGGTGTCCTGATTTCTCCAAGTCAAAAAGTATGCTATTCCTCCCCTGAATTTTACTAGGATTTCATCTATCCTTGAAGGCATTTCTTAATTTTCAACCATCTATTAGAGTTATTTCCTAATATATTACATACTTTCTAAAAAGGTGAAGTTCTGGAGGACAGGAACCAGGTCTTATTCATTTTGCATTCTTGAAGCCTAACACTTCCTTGAGTATTAGAAACACCCAGTAAATAAAGTTGAATTACTAAAGTGTGATGAGCTTTCTTCTTTTTTTCCCTTTAAACAAAATTTTTATTTTTTTGATTTTATTTTGAAATTAAATTTAATGGGATGACATTGATCAACAAGAGTACATAGGGTTTCGGGAAACACCTCTATAGCCTTTAAGGAGCTGAGTGTGCTGCGTGCCCACCACCCAGAGTCACATGTCTTTCCGTCACGGTATATTTGTCCCTCTTTTTTCCCCTCCCCCAACCCTCTCCCCCTAGTGACCATTTCACTTTTATCTATGTCCATGAGTCTCAGTTTTATGTCCCACCCATGTGTGAAATGATATAGTTCTTAGCTTTTTCTGATTTACTTATTTCACTCAGTATAATGTTATCAAGGTCCATCCATGTTGTCATAAATGATCTGATGCCATCATTTCTTATGGCGAGTAGTATTCCATAGTGTATATGTGCCACATCTTCTTTATCCAATCCTCTATTGAAGGACATTTTGTTCTTTCTTATGTCTTGGCCACTGTGAACAATGCTGCAATGAACATGGGGGTGCATGTGTCTTTGTGTACCAGTGTTTTCAAGTTTTTTGGGTGGATACCCAGTAGAGGGATTGCTAGGTTATATGGTAATTCTAGTCTTAATTTTTTGAGGAACCATCATTGTTTCTTCCATAATGGTTGTACTACTTTACATTCCCACCAACAGTGGATGAGGGTTCTTTTTTCTCCACCGCCTCTCCAACACTTGTTATTACCTGTCTTGTTAACAGCCAGTCTAACAGGTGTGAGGTGGTATCTCAATGAATCCTGTTTTGTGTGTCCAAACCTTATCATCATCTGATTAATTAAAATGTAATACAGTTTTGTAAAAAGGGAAATTCCTTGGTTCAGTTGGGCAAGGGCAGTGAATTCAGAATCACATTAACTACAAGATGGTATAGATACCTTAGTTTTGTATTTCAGAGATATTCTTAATATGAAAGGCTTTGAATATAGCAGGTCTTCGAATTACATAATTTTTTTTCAATTTTGTTTTATGATAACATTGACTGGATGCTGTAGGAACTAAACTCTTATTTATATCAATTAGCCTATGGTAAAATTGATTTTGTTCTGTTATATGTCATTTTGCTTAAAGTCACAGTCTATTGACAATGTTAAATGAGGACTTACTATAACATGTATACTTTAGTATTATTCTCCAAATTTGTAAGTACTTTTTGGTCTTGCATTTGAAGATTATTATTGAACTTTACAAAGGAATGATTGTTTTACTTTGCAGAAAAACACCGCTTTTCAGTGAGCCCAGAGATTGTGTGCATCAATATCAAGACGAAGGACACAGATGCCCGTTTCTTCCCTGGGCAGACCTCTGCTTGTCAAGGTAGTGAAGTGTGGGTCACCTGCAAGTATCACGATGATAGGTACAATTAGCTAGTTCTAGTTACACATTAGCACAAGGGAGATCCTGTTGAACCTTAGGAATCTCTAATCAGCTCGTCTGCAGAAAAACAATGCAACACATGCCCGTGTGTGGGGGAGTTCTGAGAAATACCAAGGATTACTTTCCACATTGTCTTGCCCTTAATTTTTCCCCTGCTATTTAGCTCAAGGTTAGTACATAGTGTAGAATAGAAGTAGATCAGAGGTTATTAAATTAGGAAAACTGTATAGTAAATATATCCTATTCATTTCCATGAACTTTTTTTTTTTTAAGTGAGAGGCAGGGAGGCAGAGAGACAGACTCCTGCATGCACCCCGATTAGAAGTCCACCTGGCAACCCCTGTCTGGGGCTGATGCTCTGCCCGTCTAGGGCCACTGCTTTGTTGCTGGCAACTGAGCTATTTTAGCACCTGAGGTGAGGCCATGGAGCCATCCTCAGCACCCAGGGCCAAATTGCTGGAACCATTTGAGCCATGGCTATGGGAGGGGGAGAGAGAGATAAAGAGAAAGAGAGAAAGGAGGGGAGGGATGGAGAAGCAGATGGTCACTTCTCCTGTGTACTCTAACCGGCAATCAAACCTGGGACTTCCACACGCAGGGCTGACGCTCTACCACTGAGCCAAAAGGCCAGGGCCTCATTTCCATGAACTATTACTTATTGGGTAAGAAGATAATGTAACTTTGCACTACAGTAGGATTACAAAGTAAGACAGATTACAAAGTAAGCATTTCATAATTGGGAAAATTAAATTCCTGAGGGCTTAGCAATAAAAATTAAAATTTTATTACAAAATATTTTTATAAAAGAAAAAAAAAACAACTGGTCCCACTTTCAATCAATATCTGTATCTAACCATTCCTTTATCAGGTGGTGATAAAGAGGTCAAAGAGAGCTCAGAGAAACACAGCAAATAAATAGAGACGAGTGATTTACAAAAAGCACTGTGAAGGATTTCTACCACGTAGTTAAGTGTACCTCGTGCCCAGCCTCTCATGACTCTGCAAATGCTGGCAGAGAGGATTTACAGTGAGGTGGGGAGGGCTGAGTTACATAAGAGAGCAGCAGCTGAGCCACGTGGCCTGGTGCCGGGGCAGCGGACAGCTCCGGGACCCTTCTCAGATCTGTGTAGCTGCCGTGGCTGCATTAGCCCGTTCAGGGGAGTACAGCCCAGAGGCTGCAAAGTGGCTCTAGTAGAAATGTTTGAAATCTGGCGATGAGCTCCACCCTCACCATTGCCTCTGCAATGTAATCTAAACGATAGGATGGGAGGGTAGTATCAGAACCAAGACAGAACTGGATGAGCTGGTTGAATGAGCTTCTGTTTGCACAGTGTCCTGGAGGACGTGAGAGGGGACCAGTAGATTTTATAGCAGATTTCTAATTGTAGAAAATTGTCTCACCGTGACCCAGCTAGAGAGGACAAAAGACTTTGAAACAGCCTGTTCAAACATTAGGTTAAAATACAAAAGAAAAATAATAGGAAGAGATTTGTATTTTATTCTTGAAAAAAGAATTCCACCCAGAAAATACATCCTGAAAATGAGAGGCTTTGTATAAGTAGGGTTTTAAGTTCAAGGGGACTCTTCAAACTGCACTTCTTACCCTTCAGTGGGCCCTATGAGTGAAGACATTTAGTTCCAACAAATCCTATTTAGCTAGAGGACATATTTATTTTCATTCAATCAACTAAAGGCCAGTCATTTTTATGATTCCTTAGAAAGCACTGTGATGACACAGATGTGATTCCTGTCTGTATAGAACTTAACCACCTAGGAGCTGGAGAGGGTCTGGGGAAAATCCCTTAACATTTTGTTCTTTAGGACATGGGATTATTTTTTAGGCTAAACTGCCTATAAAACAAGGAGGAAGAAGGGTGTGTATTGTTAGAAAGAGGAAACCAAAGAAAATGCTTCTGGGTTTACCTGGACTTATCTAAATTCTCTAAAAAATGACAGGAAGTATTACATCCAACTGCTGATAAACAACTGTAACAATCTTGTTAGACTGAAATACAGCACATACAGAGAAAATAGTCTAGCAAAACTTAGGGCATATAAAATAAAATTTGAACATCAGAGTTAGAGATGGTGTAGGTCTTATGCTTACTCCTGACTTTTGAGTGGACAAAACAGAACAACATTACTAATTTGACAATTATGAAGAACATTTTTGAACTTGATAGAGATAAAGTATCCTGGTTAATGTATCATGCTCAAACAAGTATTTAATCTGACTGGTGGTTAGAATGTAGACCTGGAACTCTGAGGTCCCAGATTTGAAACCCCGAGATCTCCGCGTTGAGTTTGGGGTTGCTAGCTTGAGCGTGGATCATTGACATGATCTCATGGTGGCTGACTTGAAGCAAGGTCATTGGCTTGAGCAAGGGGTCACTGGTTGGGAGTCCCTCAATCAAGGCATATATGAGAAGCCGTCAATGAACAATGAAGTGATGCAACTGTGAGTTGATGCTTCTCATCTCTCTCTTTTCCTGTCTATCTCTCTTTCTCTCACAAAAACAAAAACAAAAAAACCCCCAAAGCGCAAGTATTTAAAAGATGCTTCAGTGTTGCTACTTATCAGTCAGTCCTCCACTATCACTGGGAATCACTTCTTAGAAATGATTTAGGCCCTGGCTGGTTGGCTCAGTGGTAGGGTGTTGGCCTGGCATGTGGAAGTCCCAGGTTTAATTCCCAGCCAGAGCACACATGGGAAGCGCCCATTTGCTTCTCTACCCTTCCCCGTCTCCTTCCTCTCTGTCTCTCTCTTCCCCTCCCGCAGCCAAGGCTCCATTGGAGCAAAGTTGGTCCAGGTGCTGAGGATGGCTCCATGGCCTTTGCCTCAGGTGCTAGAATAGCTCCAGTTGCAACTGAGCAATGCCCCAGATGGGCAGAGCATTTCCCCCTAGTGGGCATGCAGGTGGATCCCGGTAGGCGCATGTGGGCATCTGTCTCTCTACCTCCCCGCTTCTCACTTCAGAAAAAAAAAAGATAACTTGATTTTTATAACAAGACACTGCTAATTAGCTTAGACCAAAATGCTCTGGACACTGAGGTTATGTCATTGAAGAGAGAACAAGGACTAAAACTGAAGGAGTTTCTTGACAAGATATTAGATAATGAGTATAATTTTTTGTAATTCCAGTGATTGATTCCCATAAACTAATGATTGAGTCCCACAACCCATATACTATTCTCTGTACTTTTAAAATTCACTGATAACTGAGCACAGCTGGTCCTAGGTGACAGTATGGAGAAGTTGTTTTCTAATACTTCCTTATTAGGCACCTGCTCTTATGCTTCTACATGATCACCATACATGATGCTTTCTGGCTGCTTGGGACCTCCGTCCAGGCCTGCCCTCCAGAAAGTCTTGGAGTAAACCAGTGGTTCTCAAAGTGTGCACCGGGGTGCACTGGTGCACCCTAGAAGATTTCCGGGTGCGCCCTATGGTATTCCAGAGAAATATGTGCCTGTTGGGGACCAAAAAACCAACAGGGTTTTTGGAGTTTAGATTGTTGGGGGACAGAGGTGTGGGGAATTGGCTGTAAACTGACAGTCTGCCCAATCCCCCACCTCACTTGCCTGATTAGGTTGCCAAAGGCTGTGAAGCTGTGGTGCTGGATTGTTTACACTACCCCCCATGTTCCCCGAAAAGACTGGAGGCAAGTTTCTTCTATCCTTTGTTTGGTGTCAAGTTAAGATGATATGTATTGTGGGGGTTTTGGATCAATGATGAACCATTAGGAATGGTCTCTTGAAGCCTTTTGGATTTCTATAAAAGAAGAACATGTGGCAGTATCTAAAAAAATTTTGAACATTTTACTACAATTTTCAACATCCTATTTATGTGAATTAGGATTTTCTACCCTCAACACAATTAAGAGTAGAAAGAGAGGAATTCTTCAACGTATTGATGAGAAAATGAGAGTTTGCTTTTCAAGTGTATGTCCAAACATTGAAGAAATCACTAGGACACATCAGGCTCATGTTTCCCATAAACACAAGAATGAAAAAATTTAACACATTTGTGCTGGGACCTGCCGAATTTACTAAATCTTACTAAGAATATATCTATATATATATAAAAAGATAACATTTTTGTCATTTTTTAATTTTTTAACCCCTCTTTTTTACGAATTCTAAAAAGTGTAACTCAAAAAATGTAACATAAAAATGTTTTTTAATAAATTTAATTATTAAAATTATCAGAATAAATTTAATTTTATTGTATTTGTTTTGTTTAATTACCTTAAAAGCACACTTGGATTATATATTTTTTCTTTAATATTTAACTTACTTATTGTAACATATTTCTCAGAAATTTGTATATAGTGTGTCTACAATTATTTGTAGGATTTTAAATGTGCCCTGGCTTCAGAAAGTTTGAGAACCACTGGAATAAACATTAGTCTCCTCCCTCTCAATGCTCTAGGATGATCAGATTTCAGCCAGTTGTCAGGTAGTCATAGGATTAAACCAGTTCATACTCCGAAATAACAATGCCTGACAAAGGCTAGTTGTGATGACAAGTCTAGTGTATTTGCATAATAAGAGAAAAATGTTCCTCTGAAAGAAGGAATCTTTCTTGGTTTTGTGAGGCCCTTTCCAGACACCTGAGGTGACCCTGTTAAGGAATCTGCCTCCTGCACCTCCCCTTGTGTTGAGGCTCTTTCCCTCCACATTGTGTCTAGTTGTCTTAATTTTTATTTTTGAGATGGTAACTGGCATTAGGTCTTTACTAGAGATTTAATGCTTTTGTAATAGGACATCAGAATTGATAGATACTTGATTATTGCCTAGGTACTGGGCACTTAATTCTAAGTTCTATATATTAAGGGAGAAGAATGCAAGGGTAAGAAAATCACCCGTATCCCAGAGGTGGCTGTTGGAGCCTTTACTCATGATTCTCTACCACTCTGTGCCCTTAGTTTTGGCACTTCTGGATGGGTGGAGAGGTAGTGGGGGAGTGCACTGTCTTCCCTTGAGACTTCTGTAGGCATGTAGAAGACACACCTTTGTTCTATGCTTTGCATCTTTTGGCTGCAAGTGTGATCTGAACATCCAAGACTTCCACCACCAAAACACTATGCCCTCTTGCTCCCTCAGCCCCTCCCTTCTCCAGGGCTGTGTAGGATTTCAGATAGGTGGCTGTACCTCAAGTTTCAGAAATCATCTCTGTCTTCACAGTGTAAGTCCTTCTAAAGTGACAGGAAACCAGACATCAAGAAACTGATAGATTTGTGCATATTTCTATAAAAAACACACTTATTATAGCTGGTTCCAGACAAGCTTCATTTATCTAAGGAGAGTTTACTGATTCAAAAAAACCAAAAGTGTTTTGGGGCAGGAGGTAGGTAGTAGGTGTGTTTATAAAGGAACAACGTGTGGGATCCTTGTGGTGATGGAACTTTTCTGTATCTTGACCGTGGCAGAGGGAACACAAACCTACATGTGATTAAACCATACAGAATGAATTAGACACGTGCAAATGAGTACCGTACATGTGAAACCGGGGAAATCCGATTGAGAATGGGAAATTCTATCAGTGTTGATACCCTGATTATGATTGTGGACTATAGTTCTGTAAGATATTTCCATTGAGGGAGATTGGGTAAAGGGTTCAGGGGATCCCTGTGCTATTTCTGACAACTGCATCTGAATCAACAATTATCTTGAAATAAAAATTCTAATTCGAAATGTTCTAGGCTCAGAGTATCTAGAAAGATAAAATTCATACATGCATATTAGCAAACACATATATTCACCCACAAGTAGTTAAGTTTCAGCCTATGATACACATTTTGAGTACTTATTAGAGTGAGACAATTTTATGTTTAGGTAATGCACTGAAGTCTAAATCCGATGTCATAAAGCACAGCCATCCTCTTGAGGTTACACATATACAGGACAATTGTGACTATAATTTTTCTATGCTGGTGAATGTAAATGTTTAATGAAGAAAAATAATTCAAAGGTTTACAATTCTGATTTTGTATTGATTTTCATATTGAGGTTTTAAAAAAAATCTCCTAAGGAAAATGTTTTAAAAGGCACTCCAAATCTTCATGTAAGGAGGTAGAGCAAACATGTTGCATGTTTGACGTGTCCTTGTGCCATTCTCCACTATATAGCCTGTCATAGTCTATATGGGTAGCTATGACAAGAATACTATAGACTGAGTGGCTTAAATAACAAAGGTTTATTTACTACTATTCTGGAGGTTGGAAATTCAAGATCAAGGATGTTGAAAGATTTAATCTGGTGAGAGCTGCTTCCTGGTTCAGAGTGAGCTGTCTTCTTGCTGTGTCCTCATATGGCAGAATGTGCCAGGGATCTGTGAGGCCTTTGTAAAAAGGGCACTACTCCCATTCATTACAGCTCCGCCTTCATGACCTAATCACCTACCAAGGCTTGCCTCCAAATACAATCAGGTTGAGGATTAGGATTTCAACATGAATTTTAAATGGACACATACATTCAGTATCTTTGTGAGCATAGAATAATAACAACATCTTACCTTGTGTTAGAGCATAGGGCTTCATTTTTAGCTATAGATAAAAACATTTATAGATCACCCAGCTGGTTTTTTTTATAATCGTACTGTAAATCTCTCATCCATTCAGAAAGAGTAAAATGTTTAATAAAGTGGAGCATGAACTTGAATGCAGCATAGCAATTACCAATTTCAGAGGATCCATAGAGAGTAAAATATAATTTAATCCAACCATCTCAATTACTTTGAATGAGACATTAATATAAAGTAGGTAGCAAGACAAAGAATAATATATATTTAAATTTGGGGTTAAATTTTTTAAAATATTAATATGTATCAATAATTACTGCAATAACAAAAATAGGTAGTTATATTTTGCACATTAAAATTTTTAAGCCCTGGCTGGTTGGCTCAACGGTAGAGCATTAGCCCAGTGTATGGATGTTCTGTGTTCGATTCTTGGTCAGGGCACACAGTAAGCGACCATCTGCTTCTCCACTCCTTCCCCTCTTCCTTCTCTCTATCTCTTCTCCTTCCATAGCCATGAGTCTTTTGGAGCTAGTTGGCTCCGGGCACTGAGGATGGCTCCATGGCCTTGCCTCAGGTGTTAGAATAGCTCAGTTGCCAAGCAACAGAGCAGCGTCTCCAGATGGGCAGAGCATCGCCCTATAGGGGGCTTGCAAGGTGGATCCCAATTGGGGCGCATGTGGGAGTCTGTCTCTCTTTGCCTCCTGCTTCTCACTTAAAAATAAAAAACATAAAACTTTTTATCACAGATTCCCATACCTACTATCATTTTTCCCCTCTACAAATAGAGTGTATTTAAATTTTTTACATTTTCTGTCTTAACACTTCCAATTTCTTCTTTAGATGAAGACATTTCTACCAATATGATGCCAGGTCATAACTTGTATAATGTTTTAGGGAATTTTTTTTCTTTTTTTGTGTGAGAGAAGCAGGGAGAGAGAGAGAGAGAGACAGAGAGAGAGAGAGAGAGAGAGAGACCGGAACATCAAGCTGTTTCTGTATGTGCCCTACCAGGGATCAAACTGGCAACCCCTGTGCTTCCAGATGATGCTCCAACCAACCAAGCTATCCAGGCAGAGCTATAATAAGTTTAAACACCACCAGCATTAAAATTTAACTCTTTTATGCTAAGCTGTTAAAGTGTCTACTACTACTTAGATTAGTTTTCTCATAGAATCTGTTCGGTAATCAAGCATTTTACATCATGCATAATAACTTGGTCAACTGGCTGAACTGGCGAGATACCGCCAGCAGGGAAGAAAATAGGAAGTATCATTGACAGTGATGGCATGCTGCACAATTGCTACCGTTTTATCTTTCTTCAGTCAGGCTTGTCATTTTCTCCCCACTTCATGTGAACAAAGTTGATGGTTAGAATTAGGAATTTTCTTAAGGCCTTGGGACAACTTTGTGCAATCCCCCCAAATGCTACGTGGAAGAAGCGTGCAGCACCTGCAAGCATAATAACCAATCAGATTTAAGACCAGATGCACTCACTGATCACTTTCGGGGTCCTCAGTGTGCTTCAGCTTCATTGACTCATGGAAGTTTTCAGGAAACTGGTGCTGTACAGTATTTACACTAAAGAACAAAATGTCCCCCAACTTTGCTAGACTTCTATGCATAGGTGATCTTTTGCATGGTTCTATAATGAACTTTAAAACATGAGGCAATTAAAAGACAATCTACTCCACTGATAGTGAGAATTTTTTTTTTAAATGCATGTTGCTATATCAATCTTCATTCATGTTTTTTAGCTTAATACATATTAGTTATTTAGTACCTTAGGAAAATTGTTATTTCACTCTTGGAGTCCTCCTTTTCCCTAATAAACGCAACTGGTGCTGGCTCTCAAGCAATTGCTATTCAAATATACCTCAATATGCCACTTAACACATATATCCACTGTTACAGTATGTCAGTTCTCATGGTCCTTCCAGATCATAATCACTGAGGCAACTAATCCTCTGGTTCTTCATGCTGTGTTCTGGCTTGTTGAACCATCCTTTATTTAATGAGCTGTAGCCTTAGGGCATCTTGGGGACTGGGAGTGGGGTAAGCACCTGACTTGTGCCTCTAACACCAGTTGGCAGAAACCATTCATGCAAAAGGGTGCACGTCACATGCATGTAATTAATGTAGTATCAGGAACACTTTTGTAACCTTCTCTTTTGTATGAATATGTGTATAATTTTAGTTTTGTCTTGATAATGAAAAGACAATTTTATCACAGCAGGACCAACTCACACTTTCAGCTCCAGGTAGCTCAAGGACCAGTGTGGTACTCCTTTTAAGATTTTGATTCAAAATTTAAAACCTATTAACCATGGAATATGCTGTTGCCTAAGGTAGAGGTCCCCATTTAACAGAGATTTTTCAAGCAGAGTTGACACACAGTAGAAAAGATATGTAAATCAGATAACTTCCTCCTTACTTTCCAACTCTGACTATATCCTTTAAAATTCAGTGATCAACATTAAGCCTTACCTAGCTCCTTTAAGGCCCGTGCAGGATATGGCATTCCAAAACCTGCAAAAATGAATTAGGAACTGGTTGTTCTGGGTCTGGAAAAATGCACCAGTCAAAATTACCTGGTTAGGACAGAACTTTCCTCTTTTCTCTTTCATAAGGACACAATTGTCAATTTTTCCATGAAGGCCAGCATCATTCTCTTAACCCCCTTTCTTTTTTCTTTCTGCTAGAGAGAACCTATGGAAGGTCAGTTCTATGCACGGTTTATTGGATAACTCGCCAATTTCTTTTTTCCTCTTTAGTCTATAGTAAAATGCTGACTTTTTACCCTTTTCATGTGCCTTACTTTCCCGTTTAGTAGTCTCCTTTTCTTCTTCTTCTTCTTCTTTTTTTTTTTTTTTGTATTTTTCTGAAGCTGGAAATGGGGAGAGACAGTCAGACAGACTCCCGCATGCGCCCGACCGGGATCCACCTGGCACGCCCACCAGGGGACAACGCTCTGCCCACCAGGGGGCAATGCTCTGCCCCTCTGGGGCGTCGCTCTGTCGTGACCAGAGCCACTCCAGCGCCTGGGGCAGAGGCCAAGGAGCCATCCCCAGCGCCCGGGCCATCCTTGCTCCAATGGAGCCTCCGCTGCGGGAGGGGAAGAGAGAGACAGAGAGGAAAGAGAGGGGGAGGGGTGGAGAAGCAGATGGGCACCTCTCCTGTGTGCCCTGGCCGGGAATCAAACCCGGGACTTCTGCACGCCAGGCCGATGCTCTACCACTGAGCCAACCGGACAGGGCCGTCTCCTCTTCTTTTGCTTACATGGCCCACAATTTATCTTATCTGAGAGGAACTCAGGTTTCCAAATGTACTGATTGTCAAAGAAGCCACATACTCAGCATGTTCTTAGACTGGGCCTGGATGTAGTGTTGTCTAGGTGTTCCGTGGCAGATTTATTCCTCATGCCCACTTCTGTGGAAAGTGCTGGGTATGTGAATTCCATGACATTTCTGGATTCTCTTCAGTATGCTTGACGTTACATGTCAAATATTATTTCTTGATACAGATAAAAATAAATTGTTATAAAGTTTGTTAGGACAGAATTAAGGTTTCTGAATTTGGAGAAAGTTTGTAGTTTTACATAAACATTATTTCATTTTTCCTCTTTTCCCAAGATATGCTTCAGATGCAAAAGGTAGGGAAAATAAATAACTACTGATTTCTTCTCACTGGAGAGAGGAAATCAGGCCCCAGCAACATGCCCTGTAGGTGAGACACGACACACATTCCACGCACCTGTGCAAACCCTTTATTAAAGCAACAAAATACAGATGAATCACGTTTTTCTACTATAACATCAACTTAAAAATTAGTCATTTATTTCCATATTTAAATTATTTTTTAAAAGTGAACATTCCTAGTTCACAAAATCACCAGTTTGACATCTTGGACCAGGTAAATTTTTTATCTGATTTTCTGATTTTAACAAAAGATATCCAGAATGAGACAGACAGCAAACCAGACAAATGCAAGCATCTTCTTTGATTCTCTAATTCACTGTAGGCAGCTCTATGGTGTCTGAAAGATAATTTTGAAGGCTTTTGTTACTGGTTAAATAAAAAATAATTTATGCCAAAATAGTCTTAGAACTATTTGTTTTCTATCACGACATTCTCTAAAAGCTTCAATCTTGATTGTGGTATTCTAAGTATTAGCCTTTTTAAAATGATATCTATATAGAATCTCAAAGATCACTGCCACCTTCACATGACATTTTCTTGTATAACAAACACGCAGTCCTTTGGAAAACATAATAAGCAATTCTGTTGTATCTGATATTTTTCCCCACCACTGATTTATTTAGTCCAAACCTGATTAATCACTGTAGAAACTCCAAGAAAGTTGTTAGAAAAATGAACTTTGTTACCTACTGAAGGACTTTTAAAGGAATAGGTGAATGTAAAAATGACTAATATCTTGAAGATAGCAGGTGATCAAAATATGTGTGGGCGTATACTATGAAATTTGGTAGGTATTTAAAGAGTACAATAAATTAATTTTAAAAGCAAGAATAGAAACAGGAATGATACTCTTAAGGGACTGCCAAAAGGATGTGTGAAGATAGGTACAGGATAGTAGCTGAACTGTGCTGAGTATAAAAGAGAGTACCCGGAAGAGAAGTTCAACGGTTCATTTTCTTACCAAATGAAACACTGACAGGAAACCCCCATTAACAGAACCATAGAGGGACCATTTGAGTTCCCGCACTGATACAACACTGTATTTCCATTTGTGAATGAAAGGTGTCTGAGTTGCCTTTGTAAAACAGTCCCTCCAGCGGTTGGGATTCGGGTTTCTCTAGTGAACTTGATTTGTGTTGGCTGCATGGCATTGACATTGAGGGTGTGCCTGTACAAAACATGCAAATATTCGTTGTGCCTCACATTTTCTTCATGTGCTAAAGAAGTGAGCAGATCTGAGATCTCTAATAAAGTAACCATCCAAGCGTTAGATTTAAAACAGGATAGCCGTCCATTAAATCATTTACAGAGCCACAGTTCAATTCAGTCTCTATCAAGTTGATTTTTTATCTCACACTTGCCCTTTAAAGGGGAGCTTAAACAGCACAGACAGTTAAAAATGAAGCAAACAATAAAAAAAGAAAAAAAAGGAAGGGGATTCCAGAGTCCATTGAATGGGATGGCAAGCCTCATAGCCTTCGTTTTGAAAAAGAAGGAACGCTCATAAGCATTTGAGACAAATCACTTCCGATGTAATGACATGGCACAATAATGCTTGGGACGGGTGAGAACATTCACATATTTTTAGAGTAATGCCTATACATTAGGTATCACATTTAGTTTCTAGAGATTTTAGTCAAGTAGTAGTATTTATTTTTACCAAGTATGATATACAAAAAAATGAGAAAAGTAGATGTGCCCTAAAGATATGAAAATATAATATATATTAAACAAAACCACTATAAATTACAGATTTTCAGTATAAAATTTTTTTCCATTTAGAATAAATACCATCCAAGTTTGCAGATAATCTAAGTGAATTAAATATGCACACATATCAGAATCATTTTCATAAATTAAAAAAAAAATGCTAAAGATATAACCAAATGACTGATGACTCAGAAACCAGAAATTGTTTGATTTAGAGAATGATGACATGTGACCCAAAGGACAAGGCTTGGGGTTTAGTATTAAGCTTTTAAAACAACCCAAATGAGTGTGACATGAGTGTTGTGCAAATGCACACACATAGAAATATGTCTGAATTCTGTGAAGCTGAACCGTTTATCTCTGAAAATCAGCTGAAAGTCACAGGTCTTCTACATTGCATATTCTAGCAGGAGAACCTCTCTCATTTTGTAAAGAAGCTATAGGGTCGACAGGAAGAGTGTAGACTTTCTGGAAGGAGAAATCTCCATTGTAAGCTAACCTCCTTTTAGGTTGGCTATAATATCAAGGTCTTTTTAATGTTTTAAAGAGGGGGAAACTTTTGAAAATTTACATAATCTTCCCAGTCTAAAGAAACTAAAAGCAAAGTGGAAACATTCTTTGGTCACACATTTCTGCTCCTGCTTCATAAAAAAAATAGCATATTTTAAACTTTTTACCCCGAATTAACATCTACATGAAATTGATGCCTTCTCCTGTAATCTTCATGTCGAACTGTGCACATGAATTTGGGTAGAATCATAACTGAATACATTGAGAAAAAGTTCACACAATAGCACAAAATGAGCTTAATTTAAGTCTCTTGTTTTGGGTGCATCAATCTATGGTAAGAATTTGTTGACCTCCATAACAAGTGAAAAATGCTTATATTCTCAGAGTTGGAGATCAAACTTTTCTGTAATCTCAGTACATAAAATCCCAGCCAAGAGAGGCCCATCAGGAATCATGGTTTCTCTTGATCACTCACTACTAATTCCTTTATCTGACCACCCAAGATACCAATAGTTCATTCCAGACTAAGAGATGTCTGATGAAATTCCATGTCTTGTTAGATTGCCTTCCATATTCAGTTATCTATGAATAAAAAAAACCCCATCAAGGCCATTCCTAAAGCCAAACCCACTTGGCTACAGGGTTAGATACATTTGCTGTAATGTCTGGAGAGCAAAAGCATGCAAAATCATGTACCCACTTTTACTCCTAATATTGCTGTCTCCTGCAGTGGGGGCCACCATTAGAGAGTATAAACTTCCCATAAAGCTATAAATGTCTGAGCTAGAAGAGATTTTGTGACCCATCAGGTATGACCTCTATATTTTGCCGGTGAAAAAGATTAAACCCTAGAATGGGGAAGGGAACTGTCCAGTCACTTATCCAGATAGTGACAGAGTGAGGACTAAATATCTGCATCTACTCACTCATTACCAATATGGTCCAGGTAACCCCTAACATCATGACCCCATCGCTTGATGTGGCCATGACCCTTATAGCTATTTTAAGGGTTAGTGTCTTCCTGCTCCTAAGTGAAAATGAAATAATACCACTCATTTTTACCATGATTAAATCTAAACTGTAGAAGTGGTCTAGATGATTTTTGGGGGTGAGGGGGCGGAGAAGATTCACAACTTGCTTAAAATTTTGTGATTTTTGAAAATCATTGCATTACTTTTAGTAATGCAGCCATGAACAAGGATAGGTGAACCCAAAGATACAAGTAAAAATCTTTGGAGTAACTGTGAAAATGAGCAAGGTTTGGTTTGATTCTGTGAGAGAATGAGCCACTTATAAGGCGTTCAGAGCTCATCTGGTCTGCCCCCTTGGACAGATATGGAGACTGAAGCCCAGACTTGCCTACAACCAGGCAGCTGGTCACTGGCTCGGTCAGGTCGGGGCTGGCCTCTGGATGACTAGTTTTGTGTTTGTCTAACACCATTCTGCCTTGCATATAACTGCTTTCTTGTGAGACCAAAATAGAATTCAATACTTTTGGCATGAAATTTGATGGTACAGTTTCTTATACTATTAGCATAATATATCCTTCCCTGCAAGTCCTTCTGGGTACCCAATAGTCTACAACCGACAGGGATTCATCAAATACCTCTGACTTTGGAAGCAATACATTTCCCAGATAAAGAATCAGTTTGTCTGGAGGAGGATGTTACTTAAATGTAAAAATAGTAGTTTTCATGGGTATTATGGGTATATTTAATCTTTTATAATCTCCCTCCTTCCCTCATACCCCAGTTAAGCTCACCAAAAGGCTCTCAGAATCGGACCGGTAAACATTTTTATTTGGCTATTAAAGTGCTATTCCTGGGCAAAGTTTTTCTCAGTTTCACGTCAGCAGCTTCACTGGAAACAAATAAAAATCAACGTATGAAAACTGGCCTGGCAAATAAAACTAAGGAGCCTAGTAACTACTTTGGAACATCACAGGTGACTTGTGGATACCAGCCCTGGACCCGGTGACTGATACCAAAGCCTCTGAGGTAAATGTTCTAGGGTGAAAATGAAGACAAAGGGGCTGAGCCAGGAAGAGCAATTAGTATTACTATAACGACTACTCCACCGTAAAGGAACAGTGAAAGGAGTAAAAACTGAGAAGAAAGTGCAACAAACCCATATACGTGCATTTGCTCTTGTGTCAGACCTATAATTTTTTTCAAAGAAAAGCAATGCCATGTGCATTGGATAGGGCTCTTGACTCAGGATTTATCTTACAGTAAGTGTACTCTTTGCCAAAAGGGCATCGCCATTTAAGGTATTTGGCAGAGAATCGTCTTGAAAATTCGTATTTACTTGGACAGATACCTTCTGTCCAATATTATCAATTCTGCACCCTGATGTTTCCCACATCCTTTTCTTCTGGTGAAGTTCCAGTCACACCAACTGCACGCAGGTGTTTCCCCCTTTTAAATGGCATCACTCCTACCTAAGGGAAGAGAGTCTCCTGGTAAGGCTTAGCGGCAAGTGCGTACTACAAAGGACTACGAGGAGCAGCCCCTGATTTTCTTGATATGCATAGCTTTTCAGAGTTGATATTAGACATGGCTTTCATAAATAATGCAGGTGTTTCTGTCATGTGCCACTGCCAGCTCTGTAGTTTCCAGGTGAGCTGGTGGCAGGACTCTATCTGATACCTCAACAGGCGTGGGCTCTTCAGACGTTAGCTCCGTGGATGTCACATCTGTAGAAGGCTCTGCAGTTTCTGGGGAATGTTCAGCAGAGGGTTCTGTCTCCTCTTCATCTTTGACTTCAAACTGGACCCCCTCTTGGTCGTCCGCCTGATCTTTTTTGGACTGTGGATGAACAGACACCTTGATGGCAATCTGCTGAGGTTGTTCATGCAGCGAGGAGGCGTCCGAGTCGTTGGTGGGGGAGTCGCTCCGCTTCAGAGAGTTTGGGATTGTGTACACCTCGTCCCTGTCCGTGGCCTCCTGGCCTTCTGGAGTGTGCCGCACAAAATTCTGCCCCTGCTCCTCCAGCCCGACCACTTCCATGATCTCCTCCATGATGGTCCTGCAATTCATAATGAGCGGGGGCAGAGGCACACTCCGGGCAAGCTCTTCGATGTAACGGGCGAACTCCATGGTTTTGAACTGGGTGACTTTGGCAAGCTCTAGAGTTTTGGCTGAGGTGATGATGGGGATCCGCTTGGCGATCTCAAATGCCTTCTGCAGCTTCTCTGCACCCTCTGTCCTAAAGAACTCATTGATGGCTTTCTCGGTCTTCTTCAGGTGGCTGCTCATCATGCACAGCCGGGTGATGTTGAGGACCATGACGATGGTGAAGGCCACGAGGCAGACGACCATGTAGTAGACACCCATATCTCCAGAGGTGAAGATGACTCGCAGGGTCACCGTGTTGTTCACGGTGCCATAGACATTGGAAGCAACACATGTGTATTTACCTCGGTCTGCGAAAGACACCCTGGTGATGTTCAGAAGGCCGCTCTCATCCATCTGCCATTTTCCTGTTGGAAGGGAGAGAAGTAAATTCAGAAAAGGACATACAGTTCTCATCAATATGACTACAAATCTGCAGGTTACTAAAAACATTTACTATCAACAGCAATCAACAGTGAACATTTACTATGTGCCAGACATTGGTGTAGATGAACTCATTTTATCTTCACAACAATTCTATGGGGTAGGCACTGATACTAGCCCCATTTTATAGGATGAGAAAACTGAGGTACAGTTAGATTAAACCACCTTCCCAAGGTCACCAGTTTGGAAACAGTAGAGCTAGAAGGTGAACCCAAGTTCAAGAGGCGTATTCTTAACCACCAAACCAAATTCCATATCCTAGTGAAAAATAAGAAAAATAAACAATCTGGAAAATACTGTGCTCTTACTAGAGAATTCCTTAATGATGGCATCTGATGTTTTAACCTGCCTGTGAGCATGATTCTATTGAATATATCTTCACTGGGGCCTATAATGTCTCAGAATATAAAACAGTTTAGGACTAACATAAAATCTGGAGTAAGTCAATTAAATTATAATTGTTTACTTTAGTTGCTCATGTTTGACATTGAAGTTATCCTTGTATGACCTCAGTTAATTAAAGCATAATTATGCCATTAATTTTGAGAATCAACGGTGAATTGTCTATACTACTTAAAGTTACAAGCAAACAAATGTGAAGATTCACAGGCTGGGTATGAGTTAGTACCAATTTGTTTTACCTTTGCAAATAAATTACAGACCCAAGAATTGGAAAATAAGCCTCATACAACAGAGAATGCCTGTTGATAACAGCAATTATTCTCTCCCCCCCCCCCCCCAGGCCTCATAACAATATGAGGGCATATTGTTAAACAACATGCCCTCATCCCTTGATACTGATTGCAAACACAGCTAAAGGTGAACTTGAAGTACCTCTCACTCAAAGACGATTCCCAGACAAATCCAGATCAGGAACCCAGAAAAACAGAAAAGAGATGGCAAATAAATGCACAGAAGTGTGATATCAAGTACTGATGAAAACAATGGGGATAGGACAAGGTATATTGGTTTGCTAGGGCTACCACGACAAAGTACTACAGATCAGGTGGCTTACGTATTTCCTTACAGTTCTGGAGGCCAGAAGTCAAGTTCATGGTGTCCGTGCAAGGTGAAATTGTACACTTTCAACTCCACAGACAGGGTCTCATTGAAAGCCTCCCCCACGGCGTAGCAGGTGTACACACCCCCATCTCCATTTCTGTCTGTCTGTCCCTATCTATCCCTCTTTCTGACTCTCTCTCTGTCTCTCTAAAAAAAAAAAAAAAAAATTACATATATATAGTAGATGGCTCTGGCCGGTTGGCTCAGTGGTCGGGCATCTGCCTGGTGTGTGGATGTCCCAGGTTTAATTGCTGGTCAGGACACACAGGAGAAGTGCCCATCTGCTTCTCCACTCCTTTGCCTCCTCTCTTTCTCTCTCTGTCTTTCTCTCTCCCACAACCATGGCTCAATTGGCTCGAGCGAGTTAGCCCCAGGTGCTGAGGATGGCTCCATGGCCTCCACCTCAGGCAAAAAACTAGCTCAGCTGCTGAGCAATTTCATTCACCCTGACCAGGATCCACCCGGCATGCCCACCAGGGGGCGACACTCTGCCCACCAGGGGGCGATGCTCTGCCCCTCCGGGGCATCGCTCTGCCACAACCAGAGCCACTCTAGCGCCTGGGGCAGAGGCCAAGGAGCCATCCCCAGCACCTGGCCATCTTTGCTCCAATGGAGCCTTGGCCGTGGGAGGGGGAGAGAGAGACAGAGAGGAAGGAGAGGGGAAGGGGTGGAGAAGCAGATGGGTGCTTCTCCTGTGTGCCCTGGCCGGGAATCCAACCCAGGACTCCTGCACACCAGGCCAACGCTCTACCACTGAGCCAGGCAGAACTGAGTTAGGCAGAACTCTTTAGTTGGGGTTAGTGCTTCGTCTGCCTGTAGGACCCCTGGACAACATACTAGGTTTGGCTTGTTGGTCTTGGGTCTGAGCCCTTCTGTGATCCTACCGCCTGCCTCCCTAAACTGTCCTGTAGAGAATGGAAGGTCCAGATCAGGCTTCCTGAGAGTTCAAAGGAACAGAGCAGGCAGCTATTTCTTCACAAAAGCACTCCAGTTCCCTAAGCCTCCTAGAGCAGGGGTTGGGAACCTATGGCTCGCGAGCCAGATGTGGCTCTTTTAATGGCTGCATCTGGCTCGCAGACAAATCTTTAATAAAAATAATAATAACGTTAAAAATATAAAACATTCTCATGTATTACAATCCATTCATTTCCTACCGCTCATGTTCATGGTTGCGGGTGGCTGGAGCCAATCACAGCTGTCCTCCAGGACAACACCAAATTTTTACTGGATAATGTGTAACGTACACGGGACATTGTATGGCTCTCACGGAATTACATTTTAAAATATGTGGCGTTCATGGCTCTCTCAGCCAAAAAGTTCCTGACCCCTGCTCCTAGAGGAACCTCTCCTGAGAGATGGGACAATTTAATATGTAGTTCCCTTTTAAGTATCTACTATTTCATTGCATTTTTACTTATTTCCTCATTGCATTTTTACTTATTTCCTTCCTCCTGGCAGATTTCTAATTCTAATTAAAAGTCGAGTATTTCCCAAAAGGAACACCTGCAATGTTCCTCTTTTAAAGTTGTGAGCACATACATGACCCAGGTCTCAAGGGACAGAGGAATGAAACAACAGAGTGCCTTCTCCATTTCAGTGTCGTTCATGCTGCCGTATGGCGACTGCGGTCCTACAGACATTCTTGAGGAAGCTAGTCAGAGCAGTGCGGGGCCTCCGGGGCCTGCCGTCCCTCTGACTCGGGGCAGTGCAGGGCCTCCAGGCGCAGTGCGGGGCCTCCGGGGGCCGGCTGTCCCTCTGACTCAGAGCAGTGCGGGGCCTCCGGGGCCGGCTGTCCCTCTGACTCGGGGCGGTGCGGGGCCTCCAGGGGCCGGCTGTCCTTGACTCTGTAGTCCAGCCGGGGTGAATCTGGCAGGATGCCTTTGGTAGATGCTGTCACATTACTTTGCTTTCTGAAAGAACATCTGTGAAGAGTGGTTCCTGGTGTCCCTGAGTAACCCCCCCCCCTTTTTTTTTTTTAACAATTCAGCCAGTGTATTTTCCCCAAGAGTAGAAAACACTTGTTGGGAAAATTTAGTGAATTTTCAGTCTCTGTGAATGTGCCTGCATAAACAAACCTAGCACGGGTCTGTGACATTTTCTCTCATTCAGATGGGGCAGGGGCAGGCCTCTCCAGCCCTCTCACTCCCTCAGCCTGAATTGTGATACTTTTTACCGCAGCTTTATCCAAATATATAATAATATGAGGCCAGGGAAATTATGAATTTCTTTTCTTAAAATGTGTATGTTTCATAAAAGTAGACTACAGCAGGCATGGCGGAGGGGAATCTGGTTGGTTGAAAGTTTATTGTAGATATGGAAGGTATTGCGCTCCAGAGAATTATACACACTATACTGTGGAAGTTTCTCGTGTTTACCTTCCATCATTAGTAAGAAAACATAACAGGAAACGGGGTGAGAGAGGGTGAAAAGGTGAGGTTATTTGTATGGGGATTGCTTAGGATCAATTTATTCCTGTCCTAACCTCCGCATTGTCGCTCTTTTTACGGAGGACTTAATCTGTAAATACAGAGGCAGAGCAGTCTGAACTAGGGTGCAGAACAGAGGCAGAAAAGAACTCTAGTCTAAGCAGGCAGGCATCTGGTGGCCCTATAAACAAACTTCTTCTCGTTAGTAATAATAGTATTCAGTCATGGACAAATGAAATGTAAAACAACACATATCACAACATACCAATGGTTTCTTCTGTTTAAAAATGTTTCTGAACTTAAATTTTATACTTATTTTCATGCACATTTGTAATTGTGGACTGACATGGGTTTATCTATTCTGTACCCAAGCAATTCAATGCTGATTAGAATTTAGACATTTCAGAAGTTTTGTATCACATTGTGAAAAGAGGCAGAGTTTGGAATCAAACCATGTTACATGATACCTGTGGCTTGTTTGGGGGAAAACGGATTTTCAGCAGATACTTACTTAGGGGGCATATTCTGCTTCTTAGCCCAGGATGGTGGGTCCTTAGACTATCTTTTATATACTTTGTCCAATCACTAATTTAGTTTGTTCTTGAATTCTGAAGCCCAGCTATGTATTTATAAAGTGACAATACTTGCTTAACTATAAATGACAAAAATGATTCTATGTTATCCTAAAACACCTGGATTATTACCTATGATCTGAGCCACAACACCCTAGTTAAATGACTAAGACCACATCTCTGCCAGCAATTTCCTGTTTCCAATCAGACAAGGACACCAAGATACCTATTTACTTTTTGGTTCATTAATAGATTCCTCTGGAGACAACCATCATATTTTATGGACTGAGGTAATAAGAATGATGTTTAGCCTTCCTTTCAGGAATGATATAGTAAAATGAATGTGTGACCTGGGTTAAACATTCTATTATCAGATCACAAAGCAAGTCTTTGGAAGCCAACACACACACACACACACACACACACACACACACCTTAAGGACTATAATGTCAGAAGAGCTAAGATTTTAACCTCAAGGGTGATATGCTATATGTCTGTATGCTTCATTTTTTAAAGGCTGATGCATTCCTTCCTTCCTAGGAACTAACACTCTGAGTAATGCCTCTCAGCCTCAGCCTGGTCTTTGACTAGTGATAAAAATTTCTGCATATGAACCCATAAAAACTATGAAGATGGCGCAAATTCTACTTTGGGCGTCCTGCCACTTCAGTTTCAAGCCTGGGCTAGTGCAGCATCTGCACAGGGCACCCGACTAGCCAGGATCATCTTGAGAACACTGTCTGCTGCATGTAACCATCCACCTCAGTCTATAAATTTCCCATCCCAACACTCATTCCGGAATGGTCCCAACTTCAGTTGTCAGAAAGTGAAAGAAGTAAAAACAGCCACAGTGCTGTACACACGAGTCGGGTAAACAGAGCCCTGTTTCCATGTATTATAAATTGTAACGGAGTGGGGATGTCCAAGTTATATACTGAATTTTCATTAAGCTGCATCATTTCAGCACAAATAAAAACCTAAAATGTCGGCAGCCAATTCCAAGTCAGTTCTACGTGCAATGATTTTTGGAGGAAATAAAAAAGAAGCTGTTTAAAATGATTACTTTCTGTCTATCATACGAAAGATTACAGATAAAATGGTTCCTGAATGCTCCTGATGGTATAGTTCACTTCCACACTGAGCCTTGCTCAGACTGTCGTTCCCCCTTTGGAAGGCCTTTCCTCCAGCCCCTCTCTTCTCACTCTGGCCCTGTAAGGTGACACACACACATCTGATGGATTCAAGCTATAATACTGCTGCATGTGACAGTCTACTGGAGACTAGAGTTTTTCCAAGAATCTGCCCGTCTTCCTCAAGAAACTCCAGGCACAGGAATCACACGTGAAAATCACCCACGTGTGAATATAAGTGTTGTGGTGACAGTCCATCCTTTGCAAAGAGAAAGGCTAACAGATATTATTTCTTAGCTGTACCATGGTGTGTGCTATGCTGCACAACACAGCTGACATTTTTAGAAGGGCAGTGATTTTTTTTATCTTGTTCATGCATTCGGTCAACAATTACTGAATAAATTGTCTATATGCCAGCTTTAACACCAGACTGTGCAAACACAAAGATGATGCCTGACAGTGAAAACCATCCAGGCCAAAGAGGGACACAGACTCCAACGAATAACTGAGGGATCACAGGGCAGTGGGGGTGGGGTGGGAATGACAAGGCCAGGCTCCTGAGAGAGGTGCGAGGTCCTTGCTGGGGCCAGGATGGGCTGGAGTGGCGCTGGCAGGAAGGAGAATGAGGGTACAGAGAAAGGACTTTTTATTTTTAAGAGAGAGAGATGGACAGACAGACAGATAGGAAAGGAGAGAGATGAGAAGCATCAACTCATAGTTTTAGCACAACTAGTTCATTGATTGCTTTCTCATATGTGCCTTCACCCAGGGGGCTCCAGGCCAAGCCAGTGACCCCTTGCTCAAGCCAGTGACCTTGGGCTTCAAGCCAGTGACCATAGAGTCATGTCCATGATCTCACGCCTGCTCAAGCCGGTGACCTTGGGGCTTCAAACCTCAGTCCTCAGTGTCCTCGGTTGATGCTCCATCTACTGCACCACTGCCTGGCCAGGCCAGAGAAAGAATTTTTAAGGCCAGAGGGGGATGGTAGGTGTAGGTGGGAGGTGGGAGCATATGAGCAAAAGAAGGAACCCAGTGTATGCTCCTGTTGCTGACAAACCATTTTTAAAATTAAGAAGGGTCAGGGCAGAGCCAGGCTTGAAAGGGATGCCAGGCCAGAATGAGAGCTTAATATATGATATATCCTGCAAGAGAACAGGAGCCCCTCATTGCACAGGATGGTCCCCCTGATTTCATATCTAAGGTTCCTTGGACCATCCCATAGGCTCCCCTCTGCCTGCAATGCTCTCTCCCGTCCCTTCTCCAAACCCCGCCTCACACATCCTTAGCACAGTTGAGACACCACCTGGGCACTCCCCTTGGTCCCCCAGAATGCCTTCTCTGACCCCTGATTAAAATCGGTGGAGAAAACCTCAGTGCAGAAAATTTATAAATAAGGAAGATGTTATTTCAAATCAGTGAGGAGAGGATATTAGGATAATTGACTACTCATTTGAAAGGATAGTTAAATTCTTACTTTATGTGATATGTAAAAATAAATTCCAAGTACTCTGAAGATCTAAATGTAAAATTAAAAGTATAAAATTAACGGAGGATATTAAAACGTTTTTTTATAATCTTGGAATAGGAAGGCTTTTTTTAAGCATTTCAAGAATCCTGGAAACTGTAAAGAAAAGCAATGACAGATCAAATTTCTCCCAAATTAAAAATTTTTATACTTTAAAATATGTCATCCTAATGTTAAAAGCAAATGACAAAGTGGGAGAAAATTCTAGACTATTTGACAAACTCTTAATAACTAGTTATAGTTATTTTACATTACATTAAAAACTCTCACAAAAAGCCTGACCAGGCGGTGGTGCAGAGGATAGAGCGTCAGACTGGGATGCAGAGGACCCAGGTTCGAGACCCCGAGGTCGCCAGCTTGAGCATGGGCTCATCTGGTTTGAGCAAAGCTCACCAGCTTGGACCCAAGGTCTCTGGCTCGAGCAAGGGGTTACTCAGTCTGCTGAAGGCCTGCGGACAAGGCACATATGAGAAAGCAAACAATGAACAACTAAGGTGTCACAACGAAAAACTGATGATTGATTCTCATCTCTCTCCATTCCTGTCTGTCTGTCCCTATCTATCCCTCTCTTTACTCTCTCTCTGTCTCTGTAAAAAAACAAAAAAAAACAAAAAACAAACAAACAAAAAAAACTCCTACAAATCAAGACAACCCAAAAGAAAAAAAATGGGAAAAATATTAAATGTATAAATCACAGGAAAAAAACAAAACGCAAATAGTATCTAAGTGTAAAAAAACCACCAAAATTACATTATAATTAACATTTAAAGGAACCAATTTTTTAAAAACATAACTTTTTCATATTTCAGAGTACCAAATAAAGGGGGGATAGCATTGAGGATATATTGTGTTTCCAAGAGAAGGGAGAAAGGGACACTCCCACACACTGCAGGTGGGAGTTGGGTTGGTAAAATCTTTGGAAGGTTGACTTGAAAGAATCACTCAAATTTTAAAATAAATGGAATCTTTGACCCACATTTAGAGTCCTTGAAAGTTTTCAAATCAGGCAAGCCTAGACTGACTGGAGAGATATTACTGAATGTAAGAGAATCAAAGTAGTGAAAAATATCTTTCCAGAATAGTTTTTCTCTCCAAGGACATAGTTCTAGAGCTTTCCTCCCCTACCAACCTTCTCTGGGAAAAGCCATAACCTCGGTCCCAACCAGAAAGGTGGCCGACCTGGTACCACTGTGCTCACCATGGGGCATGCACGCACACGTGGAGGGGAAGTCACCAGAGCAGTGTCAGGAAGCCTAGCAATTAGAGAGGTGGATCAACAGAATAGTACAGCTACAGTGAAACTTGTAAACGTCAAGAAATTCTATAGGACAGGGGTTATTGTGACTCAACGTGAAACCGATACATGGCACCAGACCAGAATTATTGCTCACGCAAACAATTTCTGAACAAAGTAATGGTGTTTAGAAAGGAGCTGCATCCATACTTTCTGGAACCGAAGAACCACAAGGAAAGTGAGAGCACAACCTAGAAAGACACTGTAATTACAGCTCTTTTCCAAATACCACGTCTAAGGAAACCCTAAATCTTCCCAGCTTTCTCTGAGGATCACTGGGCATTAAAAATTAACATTACACCCAAGTGCTAAGCTCTCAGACACTCCCTCAAATTACTTATTAGGAGAAAAGGATTTCATTTGCCTTAGGGATTTCTGTGCATGTGTAAACAAACTGATGTATGGTTTGTCTATATCCCCAGTGAGTGAAATAAGAAGATTAAAACTCCGTTCACAACCCAATGAAGATGTTTAGGCTCTTAAGCTCCTCACACCCATGCTTTTCAAGAAGGAGAGTCCAATCTGCCAAAACAAGTAGGATATTTTCCTGAAACCAACTTAAATAAAAATGTTCACGTGGTGAGAATTACAGTGAATGTTTCTGTAAACACAAATGAAATACAACATTCACTTAAATGAGTGTCACATTGAACTGACACTCTTCAGTGTGGCCCTTATTTTTCCACTGTGAAACAGGCTACTGAAGAGAAAGGGTCCATGCCTTCTTACAAAACAGAATTGAGAACAGATTTAGTGCTGCACGGCTGCACCTGTCACAGGACGGCTCCTTAAAGCCACTGCAGAGAGTCAGGTTATAAACACTGCGAGCCATAAGGGCTCTTGTGCCCTCTCTCTCCAGGCACCTCTTCAAAGTACTACGAAAGCAGCTCTAACAAGTGAGTCCCTATGTCCCACGGAGCCAGGGTGGCCGGGCTAACACAGGCTTAGCTCAGCTTTCAGCTCAGGAAGATGGGGGTGGAAAGACTGTGCTGTTCAGAGCCTGCACTTCTGTTCTGCTTAAAGGGATGAGTAATAGCTGAAAAGAACCTATATTTTCATTTCCCGGTAAAGGAAATATATGATGCTCCAGCTAATTTGATCTGGTGATCTGAATTTTTAAAAATTTAATTTATTTTAAAAAATTTATTTATAAATGTGCCAAGCATGTAATTCATTACAGACTAGCAAGAGTCTTTTCTGACAGTTCCTGTAGGTGGTCTTCCAAGACAAGAGCACCCTACACTAGATTCATAGAAAAAGATTACATTTTGGGGATCTCAGCTGTCATCCTTATCTGAGAAGGATCTAGAAGGGTCTTTTCATGACTAAGACTAAAGCAGTCTGGGCTCACATCCCAAATGGAGCAGAACTCATTTAAAGAAGTGCTATATAAGTGGTGGTTTGCTACCAACTTGGCCCTTCCTGTGACTCAATTTGGAAAATGATTCAAAGTACCACAAAGTAAACCACTTTAATGGCAAAATACATTATGGGTTCAAACAACTGACATCAGGATCCACTTTGCAATGATTCTTTAGGTAGATTCTTTGGGTTAGACCAGGCTTTCTCAACTTGGGTACCACTGACATTTTGCACTGGATAATTCTTTGTAGGGGTTTATCCTGTGCATTGTAGAAAGTTTGACAGCATCCCTGCAAACACTGCGTTAGGTAAATGTAAAGTTTATTACAAAGTGTATTATTACCCGTGGATAATACACTTTGCAATTTCCACATAAACTGCTTTTTCAGAGACAAAAGCATTGGATGACAATGGGCCCCGTGCACACAAAAGTAACTGTTAGGAAAGGGGAAGGCTCTGATGGAGAGAGGACTCCAAACTTGCTATCATGGCAGTCACATTATTTTGAAATTTCAAATAACATTTAAGGGATATAAAATTTTTGTGTGTTTAATTTTTATTTAAAAAGTTCAGAAATTAAGGTGGAGAATAAGAAATTACCTAGAAAATGACTGCCTTTTTTTTCTTTTTTTTTTTTTTTTACAAAACACACTGTATTATGAAACAGAAAATTTAGGTGCTTACAATCTATGATTGTGATGATATAGGACAATATTGCCAATAACAGCGGTTGCCATGTAGTGATAGTTTGGTATGTTCCAGGCACTATACTAAGCATTTAATACACCAGTGTTTGAGTCTCACAACCTCGTGTGGTAGTAAAAAGAATTATCTCTATGTTATAGATAGGAAAACTGTGACTCAGAAAAGTAAAGCAACTTGCTCAAAGAAACACCATCACACACTGCTTCGGAATTTCCAATAATATATTCATAATTCTGTATGTTTCGATGGATGCCTTTTTGATTTTAAAAATCTCAAATATTTAATGTACTAAAAGAGGAATTCAGTATACTATTTTCGTTAGTTAACACACTACTTCATGCTGATCTTAGAAGCCAAGGACAATTCACCAGTAATGCTGTGGGAACTGACCTCCTTCTATATAGTACAGTAAGTAGGCAGGTGATACATTGCAGTCCTAAACCTTGGCTGGCACAGCTTGTTGACATCCTTTTTCGAAGCAGTTAAAAGGCAATTCACAGTCTATTCAAACGTGTGAAGAGCAGAGAGATAAAAACAAAACAGCGATATAAACTAAATGCAAAATGCGTAATGATGAATGCCACAAAGCCAGAGTGGTAGACAACGGTGGCCTCTGTAGTCCAGCCCAGCTTACCCTGCGTATGTTTATTTTCAAAGATAATTCTTAATTAGTTTTGGTGACAGAACACTATAAGAGTAAGGAAAACAAATCCACAGAAAGGTCTAAAGCCTAACTTTAAGGAAGATTTTGAATCAAATTGTTAACAAGTCAGACAGGTTTGCAAAGGCCTAGCTAGACTAGCTGACTTTCTTGAAATGCTTGTTTTTTTGTTTTTTTTTAATCAACTGATAAAGGTGCTAACATTCATTTAAGTCGTTTCAAGTCAGGGAAAGAAGCAACAGCAAAAATGCACTGGGTAATTTGTACCTGAAATAACTCGGACTATTTTATAATACTTTCTAACAACTACGCATTTTTTCTCACCTCTAACGAAAGGAAAACTGAAACCAGCACATTGCGTGGCCATTTGTGGATATTCACGTTATCTGAATTCTGAGTTATTTTTGTAACATGGTTGGTGCGTCACCCCAAACCCAAACACGTCCTTTGGTGAAAGATCAAAAAGAAAAGTCTTCCTCCAGAAATAGAGTACACATTGGTGCCTCCTGATCGTGCAGAACTGAAGTGACAAGCACCAGGAAGAAAAGCAGAACAGCTATGCCCCCGCCAATGGCAGGAAACAGCCCGTTCTCTCTAGGACTGGCATGCAGAGCAGCTATCTCACTCTTTCAGCATCAACAAGAAATGAAATTGTTCTTTCCCCGGCTAATCACAAAGCACATGGCTGTGTGCTCCCGGAGCAACTTGCCAGGTGACTCCGCAGAGATTTCTGTCTATGCACATGTGAGAGCATGCCTCCTAACGCTGCCGAACTGTGGTGCTGGTGGTTACAATGCCTTTTCCATCCAGGAGGGCTTCACTATTCACTCAGTCTGGACTAGACACATTTCTCATCTACCGAGACCTGAAGGACGAGCGGATGCTGGTTGGGCACAGAGGGAGAGTCAATACCAGCTTGGCCGCACTCTGCTTGTGTAATTTCCTCTCCACTCACCTGGTTCCTCATCTGTACACATGAGGATTAATAATACTGAACCATCATGCTTATTGTAAGGATTTGAAATAATGCATGTAACATTTGCTGTACAGGGGCTTAATCAGTGATAGTGGTTGTTAATCAAAATTACATTAGTTCGTTTGGTTTTAACAGTAGTCTACTGTATCTAGGCAATGTTCCAGGATATTAGCATCGTTTTTCATTCTATATTCAATCAACTCTTTGTTGAGTTATAAATGAAACACTGCTCCATTTAAACTTCTAGCCTAACAGCCTGAAAACTAAAATCTATGCCCATGTTAAAATATGGACATTTTTTTTCATTATAAGTGAAGGGTTAAAGATTACGGGTCCTCTAATAGGTCATTCAAGGACTAAAATTCTGATATTTTATCATGAAACATGCTGTTTCTACTATTTCCTATGTTTTGCTTGGTTTTTAGATTCAGTGTTTTTATACTGCCCTGTGTGTGTTATGTTCTGAAATTACTATTATTATGCACTGTAATTGTGAAAGCTGAGCTAGAACATCAAGTACTAGTATTACAAGTTCTTTATTAAAAAACACACACACACAAAAAAAACCCCAAAGTACATCTTCCTTATAAGATTTATCAGCAAGGCCACTGGCTACACACATGACGACAGTGCTGAGTTCGGATAGAGCAGTTACTTCTCTGTGCCAAAGGCCTTCCACTGACTACCATGGTTTGGGGGTCACTGACAGGCTCCTTCTATAGGCCACCTGAGCACCCACAAAACAGAAGAATATTGAGCTAAATGTAGCTTTCATTGAGTTCACAGATGATGAAGACAAGGTACAGAGTTGGCTTGCCAGGGCTGAGTCAACACTTACAAGGACCTTTTCAATTATAACATCACATGATCTCTTTAAAGCAGTAAGGTACTACTTCAGGACAGCACTCAAGATGTTGCAACTAAGATTCAAGTCCCAGGCTCTGGCCGGTTGGCACAGTGGTAAAGTGTCGGCCTGGTATGTGGAAGTCCTGGGTTCAGTTCCCAGCCAGGGCACACAGGAGAAGTGCCCATCTGCTTCTCCACCCTTCCCCCTCTCCTTCCTCTTTGTCTCTCTCTTCCCCTCCCCCAGCCAAGGCTCCACTGAAGCAAAGTTGGCCCACGTGCTGAGGATGGCTCTATGGCCTCTGCCTCAGGTGCTAGAATGGCTCCAGTTACAATGGAGCAATGCCCCAGATGGGCAGAGCATCACCTCCTGGTGGGCTTGCTGGGTGGATCCTGGTCGGGCACATATAAGAGTTTCTCTGTCTCCTTGCTTCTCACTTCAGAAAAATACAAAAAAAAAAAAAAAAAGATTCCAGTCCCAATACCAGGTTGATCGCACAGTTTTCTTCCTTTCTAGGACTTAGGGATTCAGTGTCTCAACCCCAACTCTTTAAAACCCAGGGATAACCTTTGCTCCAAGGTCCATGAGAAAGCCAGACTCAGGTTTGAGCCCTTGCTTCCCTCACTCCAGTCACCGGGATATTCCTTGACCTGGTCGAGCCCTGCAGAAAGCCCTGATGAATTACAGAGACCTCAGTGTATATGTGTTACTATGGTTATGCCCCTCTTCACAAGTGTGATGTCGCTTCCTTTTGCCTTGTAGTCTGGGAGGAATGGTAAACCAGATATGGGCTGGGGGTGGTGGTATCTCATCTTTCCACTGTCAGTAGTGAAGGTTCTAGTTATAACCACCTAATGACATCAGGACCTTGGGAGAATTCGAGTTAAAAGAGGGATTTGGATTACATTATCCGAAGATTCCTTCTAATTTAAAAATTGTGTGGCCCCCAGTAGGGAAACTATTTCACTTTTCAAGGTCAAACAGACAAACATATGTATGATGCCTAATATATATTTTCATTAAGGGGAAAAAGCTTTTTTATGCTGTGCATATCCTCAAATGCCTGACCAAAAGAAAGCAATGGAAGTTAGAGCATGACGCTGAAACCCCAGTCCCCGGGACTCAGACTACCCGCCACCCGAACCGTCAGGAGCACAGCTGTGAATAGGAAGTGTGTACTTACAAGAAAACTCCGTTCACTCAGCTCCTAAGGAGGCGTAAGGCATTAGCCTCTATTCTTTTTCAGAGCAGTGAAGGTAACACGAGGGAAAGAGGTTAAAAATGTAGGTTCTCTTGGAGCAGACAGTTCATGGCTTAAAGGATTGTGGGACGGGAAGGACAATGTGAATGAAAGGGTGACAGAAACTAGTAAGCTGCTACTTCAGAACAATGGTCTCTTTACTTCCAGGCTCCCGACCCCCTACCTGACTTCACAGTAAATACTTGGGAGAGCATGGTAATTTCTTCAGGTCAATGGGATCAGGTTTGGGTTTTCAGACAATTATTGCTCACATTTAAAAATAGTAATGTACTGATTCCCAATGACTCAATCAATCCTTTCTCTGGCTGAAGTAAGCTCGGTGCTTAGGTAGGTGATTCATACTTTTCGGTCAGGAAGTCATTTATTACAAACCAAGTATCCCCCTGTTAACACCTTGTACTTCTTGCCATTGCATTCTTTCGTCCTCGGGGCCTCAGCTGCAACAGACAGTCTAGAAACTTCAGCCAGGTCCCCAGGAACACAGAATGATCTCTATTTGGTGGTTGAGAACTTGCACAGAGACTTCTCTTAAGAAATGTGGTCACTAAATCCATAGTTCATGGATTAAACTGACATTTAACAATCAACTGCTATATTATTTATTTGAGCCAGTTCCATGAAACAATATAAAACTCCCTTATAAATGGAATATATACATAGGGAAAATCTATTTTACCTTCATCCCTATAAAATTTTGTATTCATGAAATTATAAAATGCCAAGAGGCCTTTTAAAAGACTCTAATGTTAGCCCTTTGTCTTCTGAGTCAAAGAATGAAAAAAAAATGAATTAATTACTATTCTGAATCCTTAAGGATATATATTTCATTCTCTTGCCTCAAAAAGAAGACCAAATGAAATCTTTAAATGACCTGAATAAGAACAACTCACATTCAAGGTGCTGGTTCCATAGTCCGGGTTTGTATTTTATGACATTTGATACAACTTGAAAGCCTACCTCCACCTCTCTCCTTCTCCTTCTCCTTCTCCTCCTCCTCTTCCTTCAGCAGCTTGCCAATAGAATTATACCACTTGAACTGTGGATCAGGGATGCCATTAACACTACAATTAATCAAGGCACTATTCCCTTCCTTGACGATGATATGGTCAGTTCTGGCAATGATTACGGGCATGAAGCCCAAGACCACGTCAGTGCCATTTAAAGTGCTGTTAGTCACACTCTTTGCAGTCGCTAGAGTGGATACTAGGATTAAAAAGGGCACAGAAGGTAGAAAGCACACAGGCAGATAGCTCTTCAATCGATCCATCTTCTTTGCTTGCTCTGTAAGGCAACAGAGACAGTTTGCCAATGGAATCGTCTACCGGACAGCAGGCTGTTCAGAGCAGGCCATGGGACCAACCTGTCCTGGATCCATAGAGTTGGTTCTTGATTAAGAACCTGGTAAAACAAACAAACCATACATACATACATATTAGCATCCATACTTCAACAATATTAGTATTTATAAAATGTTATAAACCCAGCTAAAATACAAATCTACATAACTTTTAGACAACACACAAATTCCGATGTTCCAAATGTTGTTACATTTTCCACAGAAATCATAACAAATAATTTTGTTATTTTTTTCTTATTGAAACATATAGCTATCAGTAGGAACAAATATATATTTCTTATGTTCAATTTATCACATTACTTCAAATAGTCCTAAAACTGCTTCAGGCTTCTTTTATTTAGCATGACAAGGTCTCTCCGCCCCACCCCCTTTCTTCACTGTGGCTGACCTGACTGCTCTCCTGGGGTGTACCTGAACCAGTTTTCTTCCAGTGAGAACACCTTCCTGTTCCGGTGGCCACAGCTCTGCCAGCCTGGGGAAGGGCTCCACCAGAATCAGTCTGGCATTCTCCTAAGTCCCCACAACAGTTTCCAGAACACTCTTTCGCTTCCATGCAACTGCCCCTGCTCTTTTGAGCTTCATGCCCTCCACCTCTCTGTTTCATGTAACTGTCATCTGTTGACTCCTGATCACTCACTGGATTCTCTTGTTTCTTTATCTGCCTCCCAGGTGCTGGGTGAACGTCAGTATGTATGCAGTGACATGGGTGGGTGTACTTCCATGTTCAAAGATCTAACCTTCACCTATATCTCTATCTTCTGTTTCACACACTAATTGTAAGGCCACACTCTAGACCTTTATGTGCCCAAATTCTAGATTCTAAAGTGATTCTAAAGTTCTAAATAACTTTTTTTCTTTTTTTTTTTTGTGTGTGACAGAGACAGAGAGAGGGATAGATAGGGACAGACAGGAAGTGAGAGAGATGAGCAGCATCAATTCTTCATTGCGGCACCTTAGTTGTTCATTGATTGCTTTCTCATACATGCCTTGACCGGAGGGCTACAGCAGACTGAATGACCCCTTGCTCAAGCCAGTGACCTTGGGCTCCAGCTGGTGAGTCTTGCGCAATCCAGTTGAGTCCGCGCTCAACCTGGCAACCTCAGGGTTTCGAACCTGGGTCCTCCACATCCTAGGCAACACTCTATCCACTACGCCACCACCTGGTCAGGCCTAAATAACTGTCTTTAATTGCACCCTACTTTCCTCCAGATCTCTTACTGCTACTGCTATCACTGGACTTCCTATTTTTCTCAGTCTCTATTTCCCTCCCCACCCTCTAATTCTATCTCAGTCTAGACCCAACCCCTCATATCCTCATTCACTGTTCTCTGCCCCCGTGACTCTGCCAGCATATCATGGTGATGAGACTAATCACCTGTCCTGGCTCCTACACTCAGGAGGCTGGAGCTCTACTGGAGAGAACTGTACAGCCATGTTATGGCCAGATTAAAGAAACTATCTCAAACCCTAGCCAGCTCTTTGATGACATTTGGCAGTCTGGTTACTGGGGTTTGGTTGGTTTGGCATCTGCTTTTCACAATGCTTGGAGAGCTTCAGTTTTCAAATCAAGCACCTTAGCCCAGTGCGGTTCCTACCGTTCTCAAAAAACACCCTTCTCCTACTATGACTTGTTGGCATGAATTCCCACTGTCTTTTAAAACTCACTCTATGGCTCCACACTGCTCCTCCTAACTTCTCTCAGTATTTTTTACTGGTTCATCGTCTTCCCAGTCCTTGAAAGTTAGCGAACCCCTAGATCCTCACCACGGGCCCTCCTCTTTTTACCCACAGCTCTTCCTCAAGTTCCGTTCCTACGCCTTTACTACCACCTCCAACCTAGTAACTCTCAAATCCATGTTCTCATTCCTGACACATTTCTAGGTTTCAGATTTATATTACTGTCTGTTGGACAGCTCTGCCAGAATGTGCTGAATGTAACTCAAAATGAACATTCCCAGACCAAACTCATCTGTGAAACATGCTACATTTCTTGGGTTCCTTATTTCAGATCAAGGCAGCACCATCTACCCAGGTATGCATGGATATTAATCCTCAACTTGACTGGTGCCCACACACCCTCCAAACGTCAGTAATTACATGCTGTTGATTCTACCTCTTAAATGCTGCCGGGATTGTTCCATCCTTTCCGTCTCCTCTGAGAGAGCCTTAGTTCAGGCCTCCCTATCATCTCACCAGAAAAGGGTGGGCGCCTTCTACAGGACCTGCCTTCAATCTTTGCCAAGTCCCCAGTCCAATTCCTATAACCATTCTACAGCAAAATCATATGGTGCCATTCTTTACTTAGCAACCTTCAATGTTTCTGCACTAATTACAGAATCTGAATTCCTTACCCTTTTTATTCACTCAAAAAATAAGTAGTGAACACCTACTTTAGGCAGATACTATTCTAGTCTTAGAGATATCAGAGTAGAGAAGACAGATTTTTCCTGCTATGTGGAGATTATATTCTCATGGCGAAAAGCAGACAATAAATACCATGTAAATAAGAATTTTAATTACTGATGCGTGGTTTGAAAAACACTCTGTGATGCACTCAAGTGATGGGTTAGGCAATCTGGAGAGCTTCACTGAGGAGGCAGCCCCTGATCTGGGTGCTTTAGGAATCAGCCACACCTAAAGCTGGGAGAAGAGCTTCCAGGAAGGAGGAACATCAGAGGTGACAAGCTGGGTCAGACAGGTAGGCCCAGATCACCTAGGGTACTGCAGGACAAGAGTAAGGAGTTTGGGTTTCATCTAACATTCATTGAAATCTTCCAAAGAATATAATTTATTTTTTAAAATCAACTCTCCTGTAATATAATTTACCAATAATAAATGTATACCCATTTTGGATATACATCTTAATGGGTTTTGACAATCTACATACCCATGTAACTACCATGATAAATAAGATGTAGGACATCTCTATCACTACCAAAAGGTCCCTCGTGTTCCTTCCTACTTGTAGTTTTTATAGTGATCCATTCCCATTATTTTTGTGTATGGCATGAGGTATGGATTGAAGTTCATTCCCTTCTCCCTAAATATCCACTTGTTTCAGCACCGTTTGAAAAAAGACTATCCTTCCTACAACGGGTTATTTTGCTTTCTTGCCAAAAAAACTTAAGTCTATTTCTAAATTCCTTATTCTGTTCCACTATTGATTATGTCTATCCTTATTCCAGTACCGCACTGACCATACTGTCTGCCTCATTTACCCTGGTATCTGCAGGGTCTGAAGTTGTCCCTGACACTTTCGAAGCTCAGTGAATTGCTGAATGAGAAAATCTCTCTCCAAAGGCAGAAATTATTGTTCCAATCCTGCAGACAATAAAACTGAAGAGGTTGGTGGAAGAGGGAGTGATAAGTAGCTTCAGACCATAGATTAATTCATTGGGAAAGACAAGAGTTTCTTAGTGTCATAGACTTCCACACTCCCCCCTAGATTAGAGTGCCTTCCTGCCCCAGGAAGGCCAGCACATTACTCCACCCTCAGGAATCATGTGGCCAAGGCAGATAGCACAGGCTCCAAGGGCATGACAGATACCCTGCTATGACTTTGTAAATGTTTCTCTTTACTTGGCCAAACGTGTGGTGTCCTTTTAACAGGGAAGTTGTAAATGTGATCTATTCAATACAGATGATTGTTAAGCGCATGGCCTCAGGATTTAAATAGACCAGGTCAGGATTCTGGATCTGACTACCGCTACTGGCTGTTTTTTTCTGGCCAAGTACTTACTAAGTGCAGGACAATTATAATGATCCATGACCAAATATACATTAAGCATTTACATACTGCTCAGCTCAATAAACAAGAATTATCAACATAGTGTATGAAGCACCCTTTATTGAAATTATGCTTCTCAAGTTGATTTTTATGTTATCCTTCAAATAGTATAATTTAAAAGACACACCTTGTTTTGGGTTTTGTTTAATACATTATTGACTGTCATCCTACCACCAGAAATAATTACAAATTTGATTTTCGCACTGGGTCCTTTAGTGGGGACTCAAACCTGAAAATGCATGAGTTGCCCTGCTAGGCAGAGGCTGCAGTGGGCAGTAGCTGGGGTCAGTCATCTGGGACTCTCTGGTGCCCAAGTCAGAGCCAAGGCCCAACTAAACACCTTGGGAGAGAATGAGAGACAAGACAAAGGTAGCGGATAGGTCTAATAAATACGTGTAGTAAATATACTGTAGCATTTTTTTTCACAGTTAAGGAGAATGCAACACATGCAAAGATAACGGAGTTTTACAATGCATAGCTCAAGAGCCATTTGCAAACTAAGGCCAGCCACACTGGTGTTCTACTTTCAGACACATTGTGCTAGCAAGAATCAAGAGAAGCCGGTACTTCCTTGCTGTTCTAGTGTATTTTAATAATATCAGTAGGAGCTCTGGGCTAGAAACATAGTAACTGTTCAGAAGCTGCATCTACCCCCTTAGAGACCTTGAGATGTAGAAAGGTTTTCACCCCCATGCAGGAATGTGCGTTTGCAAACTCCTTTTTCCCTACCCCCATTCTTTCTCATCCTTTCTCATTTTGAAAAATGACTAGGATATAGAAAACATACTGTGTAATTTATAGGTTGTTTGTATCAAAGCACTTTTATTCTACAACTCTACTGTGAACATTCATTTTTGAAAATCAAGCATTAAATTACCAGTAATAAATGAATCATTTTTAGTAAGACTCCACTATATCTCACACCATACCCTTTTCAGTTCATGTTATTTTTTTTTAGGTATTTATTATGTGCTAGGCACATTGCCAGAGGTTTGGGGGAGGGGTTCTGGGTCCTACAAAGCTCAGTTATAGGCTATGGCCACTTACAGTCTAACAGGGAGGGAGGAAGGGAGGGAGAGGGAGAGAGGGCTCAGTATGTTCTGCAGGTGGTAGAACCTTTGAGGCGGGTAGGTTGAAGGAGCGCCGGCTGGTCTGGGTGACCCTTACCCAGCATCCATTCCCAATTCCACCTTCCCCTTCTCGCGAATCCCATAGCTCAGAGGCCTTCTAATCTGCATGGCACTGGCAGCTGGCATCAAACTTCGGATACTCCTGCCCTGGAACACGGGCTTGCACTTGCTGACTCAGCTCTGTCCTGAGGAGTCATCTCCATTACAAGGATAGTTCCTTGACTTAGAATTTCCTCAATACTGGGTGGCCACAGGCACGCTCCTGCCCTCGCTGTGAGAGGCCACACTCCATGTGGAATCTGATGGCAACTGTTGATGAGTACAAGTCACAGCGAGTTACCGGAGGAACACAAAGACATCATGTCACTTTGGACATTGGGGAAATACTCCTCAAATGAACTTTGTTCAGCTTGTCAGGTTTCACAGACCGCATTATGAAAAGTTCAGTTAATAAGATTGTGTAACATCGTGAAAGACATTTTAACCACTGCAGAATAAACTACAAGTACTATAACCCAGCAGCTTAAAAATGGAGTCCTTCAGAATGCAGGAACAAAGGCCACAGCTTCCAAAACAAGGGTTTAACAGAAGCAACAATGGACAAATTGTTAAGCTTCACGTGTTTGCTCATGGCCTTTGGCAAAACTTTTACAGAACATTGCTCTAAGTAAAACAAAAGAGAGAATATTTAGCAAGCATCAAATGTCCTTTCTTTAGCTTTATCCCTTCCTTCCCTCATAACAATTGTATTTTATCTAAAAATGTTTAATAATATGTTTTGTTGAGTCTTACTTTTTTTGGTTTGCTTCACTGGTAATAAAACATTGATCATGTATTTCTGGAGTTGGGAGGAAAGAGCCTGCTGTTCAAGGGTGTTTTGAACTAAATGAATATACATTATTGTTTTCTCTTGGCAGTGTTCATGCTGGCATTTTCCCATCAACTGGGATGGGTAATTTTGTAGTTACACAACTGGATTTTGTCACAACATCTCATCGACTGAGAGTTACCATACATAAACGACGCCACAACCACAAGGCTGCCTTTTAGTTTAAGACATTCCTGCTAGGGTTCTACTCATGAACAGGAGGGGAAATCCCAACTTCATGTGAAATAGAGAGAGGCACTAACTTACTTATTATATCATAAATGCTAACTTCTCAAAACTGGTAGCTGGCAGAGACCATTTTAGTTACAGAAGTATTTCTGCAACTTCCTTTCCCATGAATCATAAATGATGAAAAATATACACACCAGTTTATTTTTATAAAAAGCATTTTGAATGATTTCCTTTTGTAATTTTTAAGAAAAATTTACCAACATTTTCACTAGCCCATTCTTTCAAGATGAACATATCTTGAGTTTTGAGGTAGTTAAGATGATGTTGAATGTGGACTGTGGGGACCCAAAGTCAAAGGCCAAGAAATGCACAGGAGAAGAACGCTCCTAGAGTGGTGACCGCAGTCTAGAATCAAATCACTTCAGTGCTGGATCAGCAAAGTGTGATCTCAGTGCCCGAAGTCATCTTACAGAAAGAGATTCTCTCCTAGCCATGTTCAAGAATCAATTTGTGCAGAGATTCTTTTTTTTAAAGTGAGAGATGGGGAGACAGAGACAGACTTCTGCATGCACCCCTATAGAGATCCACCTGGCAGGCCCCTACCAGGTGATGCTCTGCCCATCTGGGCCATAGCTCTGATGCTCAGCAACTGACCTATTTTAGTGCCTGAGGCCAGGCCATTGAGCCAACTTTAGGACCTGTGGTGAACTAACTTGAACCATTCAAGCCATGGCTGCAGGAGGGAAGTGAGAGAGAGAGAGAGAGAAACAAGAGGGGAGGTGTGGAGAAGCAGATGGTTGCTTCTCCTGTGTGCCCTGATTGGAAATCGAACCCAGGACTTGCACACGCTGGGCCCATACTCTACCACTGAGCCAACTGGCCAGGGCCTGTGCAGAGAATCTTGATGCCTCTAACCACACAAATGTAATTCCTGACTTAGGTGGCAAATATGATCATTACAAGAAAATATGGAAAAGCATCATTTTTACTTTTTGAGCATCCAGACAGATCAATTCTATCCAAATCAATACACATTAACAAAGAAACTTCCCAGTGCCGGGGGTGAGGAGCACAAAGGTAAGGCATAGTCATCCAAGAATTGAGGAGGGGAAGAGAGAAAAGTACAACAGTCATAAAAGTGTGATAACGGCCTCATCAGAGAGGTGCCAAGTTTCCATCACGGCACAGGAGAGAAAATCCAAGTGGTCTAGGGTCCAGGAAGAACTTTCTAGAAGAAAGTAACCATTTAGTTTAATTATGAAGGGGTTCACCAAGTAGGCTAGGGAAGAGAAGCTAACCCAAAAGGAAGAAGAGCGTATTAAAAAAAATGATGCTTAGAGAGAACGTGGCACGACTGGGGAAATGTACGTAACTGGGCACCGCCAGGGGAGTGCAGAGGGAGGGGGTGGACGGGGGCACGGGACGAAACACCAAGTACCGGCGCACCCACAGGTTTCGAAAGGAGGTAGTGGCACGGCCAGTTTTGTGCTCAGAAAGATCACCTTGCTCATAATGTGGCTGACGGTGTAGGGAGGGCTAAGCAGCCCATTACAACATCCGGGAAGGGGAGAAAGCAGGGCCTGAACTAAAAGCAGTGGGCAGGAAAGAGGAAGGCAGACCCAAGAGAGACACGGCAGTGAGAACGTACAGGACTGAAGGACGGACTGACGCCAGAGCAGGTTAAAGTAACAGCAGCCCTCCCAAGCCAGACGGCCGACGGCGATCCCACGGCTCTCTCAGAGAACGTGTGTCTCGTGTCAAGAACCAATGCCTGGCACTGCCAGCAGAATCCACACAGATACATGAATTTCAGCTAACAACTCCCTTGGGCAGCATGGCACACTCGCTGCTGTGCTCGGATGAGGGCCTGTCTGCTGGCAGTGGCCAAACGGAGCCCCTCGTGGCTCCTGCCTGGTCCACTCACCTCGCCTCCCAGCTTCACGCTCTCCGCTCCTCTCTCTCTCTCTCTGAGATCCCCCAGCTAATGGAAGGTACCGTGATGACAAGCAGCAGCAGTGACTCTTAAATGCATGAGCTGTCACAGATTGAGAGCTATATGGCAGGAGGCATATCATGGGAAGAATTAGGACTTGTCTTATGAAAGTAGTCCCTCCCTAGGAGCAAGAAGAGATTAACCCTTTGAGTAGTACGAACCTTCATGTCCGTCCTCGTGCCGTCTGACCAAGCAGAGTCTGATTGTTCAAAATTTTTATTTAAAACTGTGTGAGGCAAATTAAAAAAAAAGACAAATGTACGTTCTTCTTGTTTCCATAAATTGGTTATCAAACAAACATGATTTTAAGATAATAAAACTGGAACTGGAACTAATTTCATTTTCTGAAAAAAACTCACTACTCAAAGGGTTAAGGCAGGGGTCCCCAAACTACGGCCCGTGGGCCACATGCGGCCCCCTGAGGTCATTTATCTGGCCCCCGCCACACTTCTGGAAGGGGCACCTCTTTCATTGGTGGTCAGCATCCATATCCTGTGCTCCTGGAGTACTGTATGTAGCAGCGTCGCTCACGTACAGTACTACTTCCGGTGACGCGGGATGCACGCGTCCCGGCTCCGGAAGCGCGTCATATCACTTGTTACAGCTAGCAGTGACAAATATGGAACCGGACATTGACCATCTCATTAGCCAAAAGCAGGCCCATAGTTTCCATTGAAATACTAGTCAGTTTGTTGATTTAAATTTACTTATTCTTGCGGTAGAGCGTCGGCCTAACGTGCGGAGGACCCGGGTTCGATTCCCGGCCAGGGCACACAGGAGAAGCGCCCATTTGCTTCTCCACCCCTCCTCCACGCCTTCCTCTCTCTCTCTCTCTCTTCCCCTCCCGCAGCCAAGGCTCCATTGGAGCAAAGATGGCCCGGGCGCTGGGGATGGCTCTGTGGCCTCTGCCTCAGGCACTAGAGTGGCTCTGGTCGCAACATGGTGACGCCCAGGATGGGCAGAGCATCGCCCCCTGGTGGGCAGAGCGTCGCCCCATGGTGGGCGTGCCGGGTGGATCTCGGTCGGGCGCATGCGGGAGTCTGTCTGACTGTCTCTCCCTGTTTCCAGCTTCAGAAAAATGCAAAAAAAAAAAAAAAAAAAAATTTACTTATTCTTTATTTTAAATATTGTATTTGTCCCGTTTTGTTTTTTTACTTTAAAATAAGATATATGCAGTGTGCAGTGTTCATAGTTTTTTTTTATAGTCTGGCCCTCCAACAGTCTTGAGGGACAGTGAACTGGCCCCCTGTGTAAAAAGTTTGGGGACCCCTAGGTTAAGGGAAGGTGACCTCATGGCATTCTTGAGACACTCTTTGTTTAACTGCGATATTAGGATGGTTTCCAACAACTTAATGGGCAGAATAAAATGTATATACCCTGACTTGCTGGACTGTTGTGAATGACCACCAGACGAGCTCTTTTAGGCTCACTGAATAATTTAGAAAGAGCTAGAACAAAAGGTCTCATTCTGCTCTATCAACTACATTGACGTGAAATCATGTAAAGAATTTTATGCTGTTATTATTTTTTTGATACACAAATGGAACATACTTTTTAAAAACAGGTCTGTTTTGAGTCGTTTTTCAAACCTAAAAATGAATGACAGGCCCAGATATCATCTTTGTAGTACTTAGTTTTTGATGGTGCAAAATAAGTTAGAAAACCATTCTTGGCTCTCCAATATGTTTTTTTCCATGTGGTATGTTTTTCTGATTAAAAGTTAGAATGATATAAAATAAAGCTCTCAGAAATAGCATCACTTTTTAAAGGAGAAAGAGAATATGATATTCAAGGCTTCCTCCTCAGATAAAATGATTATCATTACACAAGATCAAAACAGGTCTATCATAGATACCTGTTTACAGAACTAGAATTTTAGATCTGGAAAAAGCTGGATGTCTCTTCACAGAGGTGCTTCTTTCTACATTAGAAAGGAAGGCCCGGGGAACAGAAGCGAAGACCCAGAGTCACACCGTTTAGTGGCTTACAGCCAGGATCAACAGCTCGTGCCCAGGCTGGGTCTGATATCACATTAAAATCTCTTGCCATGTAGGCAATATTTAAGTTGTTCTAGCAGTTGAGACATGCAATGAGGGCTATTTTAATCACAGGTATATCTTTTAGAAGAGTTTATTGATGTTTTAGTGTGTATTTTTTTGGATTCTTACCTTTTTGAGTTTACTGGGGTGATACCAGCTAATAAAATTACATAGGTTTCAGGTGTGCAATTCTGTAACACATCATCTGCTTATTGTACTGTGTTCACCACCCCAAGTCAAGTCTCCTCCATCACCAATTATCTCCCCTTTACTCTCTTCTACCTCCCCCTACTCTTTTCCTCTTGTAATCACCACACTGTTGTGTCCATGAGTGTTTTTTTTTTTTTCCTTTGCTTATTTTTGGGCCCAATTAGTGTAAATCCTTAGTTGATCAGAGAGTTGTTTCCTCAGAAATCTGATGGTCCGGGGAATACACCAAACCTGGGAACTGAATACAAATGGACAGATGCACGGGTGGATGGTGCCTATCTGTTGCCCAAGCCAATCCCCCAAACACATTATGATGCTGAGAAGTGGGTTAGCGGGCTATCTTGGCATTTTTCTTTAACCTTTGATACCATCATGATCAGATTCTACAGTTGGATTCGAGCTGGTTCAGGAGCATCTCTAGCTGTTTCTGTCTTGCTCTGCCAGTTTCTACCACTAGATAGTTTTTCCAGCATTTCCCCAGACCCTTTAAAAAAGATGTCCTTTCAAAACATTCTCTCAATTCAGTTGGAGTGTGTGTGTGTGTGTGTGTGTGTGTGTGTGTGTGTGTATACACACTCACACATACATACACAGAGATTACAATTTTCCTTATAGTCCAATTAATTTCTGTTACCTGCTAACCTATGGCACTACTTCTACAAACTTTCATTTCTTCTTGTGTTAATTTCATCGCAAGCCCATTTCCTGAGAAGATCTGAGGTATTTAGTACATGAATGCCTATGTCCAGAGTGAAGCCAGACAGGAGTTGATGGATACCTGGAAGCTGGTGCACCGCAACGAGTCCGCACCCTCCTCTGGCCTGGAAAGACGGCCAGAGAAGCCCGTGCAACAGGGGGCTGTGGTACTAAGGTGCTGGCCCCTCGCTGCCTGTCTGCAAGTCCAGGTGGGCCAGCGGTCTGCCCGGATGGAGGAAGCAAACGCATTCTCCATGCAGCCTGCAGAACTCCCTGGTCTATAAATGAGAGAATATTCTTAGCATTCTCTCCTATATCTGACTCATGGCCTGAAGCAACTGTGAGTTTACATTTTCTTGTGGATTCTGGCATGCTTTGTATACCCTTAAGGCCTAGATAGTGAAAATGCCTTTCTCAATTCTCCCATTTCATTATACACAGATGGCTTCCCAACTGGCCAAATACAGTTTACTTGTCTGGAACTGGGAGAGCTGTTCTTCATAGAAACAATCTTATCAAGGTTGGTTATTTTGTGTTGGGACCACTCATGGTGAAGCTATTTAACTCATTATTGAGTGTGAAGGAGACTATTAATAAGTGCCTAACTAAGAGAGAGAGTAACAATAGGAGTACATCCTGTGTTCCAGCTGCCAGCCACTGTGAAGAGGACCTCCTACAGGTCTCCCTGTGGCCGGGGAGCTGCGATCAGGATTAGGATGGAATTAGGCGCCTGAGATATAAAATGGGATGGGTCCTGAGGTTAAGATTAAGAACAGAAATTTGGTGGAGAGGTATGAAGAGAGGGCCAGTTTAGTCTTTTAGAATTAAGACCCACAGACTGGGAGGGACACACTAGCCCCTTCCTCAGTGTGGCCATTTGCCAGTCGATGACGTCTGACAGATCCCTCCGCACCACAGACCCCTCTGAGCCCTCCCAGATCTATCATTCTGCGACCACAACAGCCAGGGCTGTGACTGGAGCTGGAGAAGGAACGAAATGGCGAGCTGAGGGGAGAAAAAGGAACAAGCAATGGGGTTGTCCGTGTACAAATGAAGATCCATTCCACTGCAGGGATTTCAGCCAGGGCAAAGTAGTGTGATTGCCAGGGCATTTGTGACTTGCTGGATGGCAGCTTGTACACCTTGCGGTACAACGGAACTTGTTCTCCATAGAAAATTTGCCTTCTTGTGTGATCCTGGCATCGTGGACAATATGATGAGGGAGAAAACAGACTCAAGCTCCAAAGTCTTTGGACCCCTCCCCATCCATGACCCCCAGCTGTCCTCAGCGGGCTGCAGAGGTGGTCAGCTCTGACCGCTGTAGGTTTACTTTAAGGTAGGCAGGGTAGGCCGGCTGGGAGGCTGCCAGACAGGGATGCTCCTCACGGCCAAGGGGTACAGGCTTCTCCCTTCAACCCCACTCTTGGGGCAGCTCAGTACAAGGACTGAACCTTGCTGCTCTTACCTTGCTACCTGGACTAATAGTGATCACCTGAGCAACTGTGGCCATGCCACTGACCCAACCTTCTCTCTTCAGGCCAAGGACCACCAGCTATGTAAATCTGTGCTGTACCGCTGAGGGGCTGATGACTATCACTACCCTCCTCTGGGGCCTGGAGATCTTCATTTCACGTGATAATTCACTACAGAGTGGTCTTGTGTCTGCTCCTGCAACATGGGGTATAATTTTTATCAGGAAGCATCCCCAATAACAAAACGTGGTTGGCGCTCAAACAGTTGTTGACAGTGCTAGGTGCCAGGCATTCATTACCTTTTCTTTGTTTTTTTTTTTTAACTGCGCATGGGGAATACTTCAAAGAAAATTAAAATAAAACATTAATACTCTTTAGTTATTACAAGGTACATTTGCAGGGGTTCCTCATGCAAGGGTAGAAGCTAGAGAAGGCCTTTCCATGGCCTCTGTATTTGGTCCCTGGCTGCCTCGCAGTCTTCCTTTCTGACTCCCCGCCAGCCACACTGTGCTCTGCTCATCCCGGAATTGGCCACGTGCACTGGAACTCTTGCACTTCCAGGTCCTTCGATCTGGAAACAGTTCCCTGGGTCCTGATAAGACTCACTTCCACTCTTCCTTTCTGACTCTCAGACCCCTGCTCGAATGTCCCCTCATCAGCAGGCCCTCCCTCATCATCTTACATAAAATAGTGCCCCCCCCCCCCTGCTGTCCACCTCCACCCTGCTCCTTCCTTCATAACATTAACTACTGTAAAGCCAGTAGTCATGGCTGCCACTATCACAGCAGCCTGGCCCATGCAGGTTCACATTGGATTCGGACAGTCGGCAAAGAATCAACGGAGCCAAAAACTGATGAGCCATAGTCTTTAATCCTAGCTTGTACCTGGCGGGCAAGCAAAAAACACACACTGGGCTCCAAAACCCACTCACATTCAGTGCTCACAAAGCTACTGACTTATCCGAGTTTCCTAGAATCAAAGGTTTCTAGCTCACCAGACTTATTCACCTCTGTTCCCCATCTCCTTCCTTCTCCCTGTACAAACTCTGCACAAACTGGCTTCTCACTCAACACTCTGCCATCTTGGCTGCTTCTCCTGGCCTCCTCCACATGGCCTCTTTCTGCTCTCCTCTCTGCTCTCTCCTCTAATAATAATCTCAGGAACCAAGAGAGCAAGCTCCTGTTCTGCCCCTATTTTATAGTGTAGAAATCCAAACCTTTAATCCAATATACAAAATAGGGAAGTCTCTAATACAATCACTTATCTGGGGCATAATGGGATTGTACCACCCCACATCAAAAAGGGTGGGAAAGGCTTAATCCCAAAACCAAGCCCCAGGCTCCAAGGATCCTGCCTGCCCACAGCTCACAGAGACACACATTAATATCACCTGGGCAATGGCTTCCACGTGGGCAGTGCCATCTTTAACAAAGTGAGCATAATACATTTTATCTGCCCAACAACTACCATCTGTGTGTGCGCGTGCGTGTGTGCGTGCGTGTGTATCTGCTCCTCTTAAGGGACAAGCTCCCAGAGGGCTGGGCTTCTGTTGTGGACATTGGCCACTGTTGTAGCCCCCACACCTAAAAACATGCTTCGTGGGTAGTCAAGCAACTGAATGTCTGCTTGGTGCATTTACATTATTTCTCTGCCCTTTCGTTTACACATATTAGTAACTTACTGGGCAGTTACATTTGCCCTGCATTTCCAACAAAGTCCACCCTTTTCTTTTTTTTTTTTAGAAGTTCTAGTTAAATATATCTACTCTTTATCACAAAACTAAAATATCCACAAAGATGTCTTTAAAAGTCAGCCTTTGGAAACACATCCCTTCTTAACGAGATGAGAGGCTGTGGTGCTCCGAGCATGGCCCTGGCAGCAGACGTCAAGGGACCGTGGAAGGAGGCTGAGGGGATGTGGTCTGTTGGAGGGCCTGGGATGTCCTCTGAGATGAGTGAGTTTTGGCAACTGTTGGTCAAGTTTGTAAATACGATGTATATGTTTGCTCGCTTATAGTTTGCATTGGGTGTGGGGGACAGGCTGTAAGCTGGCAAGGTCCTTATAGCCTAAGGCTTAGTTTTAAGACTAAGCCTTTCCCACCCTTTTAATTCTAAAATCTTTTCGAAACTAAGCTTTCCCCACATCCTTGACCGTTGCATGATGTGGGGTGATGCACTCTCATGAGGAATCCCATTTATGCCTCAGATAAGTGGCTATGTACCAGAGACTTCCTTATTTGTATATTGGCTTAAAGACTTTAATTTTCTACACTATAAAATGGAGCAGACTGGGGGGCTCGTGCTTGCTTGGTTCCTGAAATTAGCATTGCAGAGGAGAAGCAGCCACGATGGCGGAATGCTGAAGGAGAAGCCAGTTTGTGCAGAATTTGTGCAAAGAGAAGGAGATGGGGAACAGAGGTGAATAAGGCTGATAAGGTAGAAACCTTTGATTCTAGGAAACTCGGATAAGTCAGTGGCTCTGGAGGCCCTGAATGGAAAGGGAAGTGTTTTTCCACTGTGTGTATTTCTTGCCCGCTGGGTGTGAACTAAGATTAAAGGTAATGGCCCACCAGTTCTTGGCTCCGTTGTTTCATTACCGTCTGTCCAAAGCAAACGCGAACCTGCACGGGCCAGGTGGCTGTGATGGTGGCCTTGACTACTGGCCCTACAGGGACTAATTTCTATGCCTGTGTACAGTTCAGAACAAGTTGTCAAGTTGCTGTAAGATATGCCACTCTGTTAGGCAGGAAGAACCTCTGGCCTTCCCCCTTACTGCCTAGAAGAATGTAAGACAGAGGACCTGCTCCAGGAAGGGAACTACATCATAGATAACTCTAGTTTCATCAGATCTAGGTGTGGTGGACAGGGAGGAACCTAGCAAAGCCCACTTCATCGAAGCCCTCCCTGTGTCGTGGATTCAAGAGAGCCCAACAAATGCTTGCTTACTAAACATTTAACTCTTTTCATCTCCTGTGAATGGCTTAACTCCTTTTAAAGTCCTAGACCCCTACTTTACCCTCCTTAGTCCAGAGGACATCTATATCTAATTTTCCCTTACTGTCTCTGGAATTTTCATGCTTGTATGAATTTCCCATGTGCATGTGTATTTTTTTGTGGTCAATTATGTTTTCCCCTTTTTATTGAATTTATTGGGGTCACACTGGTTAACAAAATTATACAGGTTTCAGGTGCACAATTCTATAACACATCATCTGTACACTATTGTGTGTTCACCACCCCAAGTCAAGTCTCCATCCATCACCATTTATCTCTCCTGTACTCTCATCCACCCCCCCCCCCTTCCCTCAGGTAATCACCACAGTGTTGTCCCTGTCCAAGAGTTTTTTTCTTTTTTGTTTGTTGGTCAAATAAGTTTTTAAATATGACATATATGTTTGCTTACCTTGGGTGTGGGAGACAGGCTGTAAACTGGCAAAGTTATTATAATCTAAGGCTTAGTTTTAAAACTAAGCTTTTGCCCGCACCCTTGACTGTTGCATGATGTGGGGTGGAATGAGGAATGTGTTGCATTATGAGGAATCTCATTTATGCCTCAGATAAGTGACTTTGTATCAGAGACTTCTCTATTTTGTATATTGGATTAAAGGTTTTGATTTCTACACTATAAAATGGGGACAGACCAGGGGCACGCTCTCTCGGTTCCTGCTATCACCATTGCAGGGGCCTCCCTGATCCCTTGCCCTCCAGGAGAAAAGCAGGTTTTCTGCTTTTCCCTTGGCTTCTCTTGTGGCTTGCCTGTCTTGGTGAGACTCCAATAACCAGAATGGCCCACCATCCTCCGACTCCACCATTTCTTTACCGTCTGCCCGAATCCAATGGGAACCTGCATGTGAATGGACACGATGGCGGCTTCTGGCCATACATTGTTCAATCCCTCCATCCCCCACCCCCAAAGCTGTTAGCCTGCTCTCTCTGAGTATTTTCCTTGGTTAGTTCATTTAGTTTCTTAGATTGCACACATAAGTGAAATCACATGATTGTTGTCTTTCTCTGATTGGTTTATTTCACTTAGCATAAGGCTCTCCAAGTCCATCCATGCTGTTGCAAAAGGTAAAATTTTCTTCTTTATAGCCAAGAAGTGTTCTATCCCTGTGTACACTGTTAAAAGTTTTGTTTTTCTCCTGTTAACATGCCTTATGTCATTTTAATTATTTAACCAGCCAGAAGAACTAACAGAGAAGGAAAGGGGAAAGTTTTCCTATCCCCATCTCCTGAAATACACACATCTTCTTACAGATGAAATGAAAAGCAACTGCCTGCCTGATTTAGATTTCAAAATGTCAGAACCAATCTTCACTCCTTGTCCCTTTGGTTGTCTCACTAAGGCCATTCAGAGCTGCAGTGCAGAAGTGGGTCACTCGAGGCTCTCACCTTTACCGGAGTAAAACTTCATCTATTTGAAAAAATATGCTCTGTAACTGGAGAGGGTAGTTTAAAAAAACTTTAGTTTTCCTAGTTTCCTTCCTCCTTTGCCAGCCCATTATCACAAAGTGGAATTGCATAATGAACATTTCTCTGAATCATTCATGCCAAGTGCTTTTAATAGACTCTCACTAAGAACTGGATCTTAGTGAAAAAACACCCCAGAAGAGACCCTGTAATTCCAATTCTGCTTGATTTAATTCATATTAAACACAACGATTATGTCCCTTATGTTCACCTTGCATTTCTGATTTACAAAACACTACCACAGAAGTGATCCCAGCTGAGTCTTATCACTCCCTTAGGACGTGAGTGCCTCTGTCCACGCTGACACTCCGAGAAGCAGAGGCCGGGCCACCAGCCCTCGGAGAGACGCTTCCTGACTCAGTGCAGGGCTCCAGGAACCTGGACACACTTATCCATGAGGGATACCACAGCTTCGCCGACAGTCTCAATGCCACCAGCGTCCAAACTGTCATAATTATTATGTTAAAATAAGAATAATTTTAAAGTACTATTGTGATTATTTATTATTTTAAAAATTATTATTTTAAAATTCTGTACATAAGAGCAATACTTTAGTGCCTAGGCTAAGATCAATCTTTCCCCAAAGTCAAGTGGTTTTCAATATGACAAGGGAAAATAAACTCAACAAAACACCAGAAAAAAAGTTGAAAATATGGGTTCAATGGTTTCCACAGAGAATTTCTGAAGGATACTTTGCCTTTTTCTCACTTTTGATGGGAAAAGACCCGGCCAGGCCGGGCACACGTTCCAGGTGTTCTTAATGATTTCTCAGCTGGACAGTCACTCATTTAGCAATAAAAACAATTAGGAGCCAATCATATCAATTAGCTGAACTCAAATTATTTATGAGGCCAATATTTTCAATTTAGTACCAATTCCTGTGGGGATTAAAAAAAAAAAAATTTAAGTCCAGGTCTTTACCTTGAAGGTGCTTGATATCTGCATAGAAAGTCATACATGATTAAGCACCAAACTGGGTAAGTACCACAGAAATGCAGTGGAAAGTCAGCTGGAAAGGTCACAGAACGTTCCCTGCAGTGGGCCAAGTCCTGGAAGATGAATAAAAGAGACAGGACAGTTTCCCAGCAGGAGTAACTGCTTACTTTAGATAAGCAGGGGTGGAAATAAACATGGCACACAAATTAAAACTAAAAATCTGTCCCAGTGTGTTTTAGCAAGGCCCATCTCTAGAACTCCACTGGATGTCAGACACTTCTCCAGAAGTTCTATTAATAGGAGAATCGATAGAAGACTTTGGGATGGGTGGTCCGTTACCTGGGATGTAAAAACTACCACCTCGGCAAGGAAGGGAGTGGGCCATAAATGGAGGTAGGCAGGAGGAGCCCTAGGAAGGCGGGAGAGGGTCAAAGGCCACTAGAGGCCTTGCAGATACGGGGGAGAAATTCTAGGCCTCCAGTCAAGCAAAGGGTGGGTAACACTCAAATACTTAAAAAAAAATTAATTTCAAGTTCCTCAAGTGTTTTAGAATGTAGGAAAAGCTTTAAGAGCTCTACCACAGCCAGATTCACGCAAAGACCAAGTAATCTAGGCGAGCCTCTGAGAAAACAGCTGGCTGCTGCTCCCTTTGGGAGGCCTCCCATTGTTACAAAGACAACAGAGCTCTCGCTAGTTTCAGCCCTGGTTTCAGGAGCCTGTGGAAAAGTATGGCCCCAGGAGCAGAAGCATCCCATCTGGTCTAGAAGAGGTACTGCTTTGATGAACAAATCAGAATGCTGTGAATGAGTTCCAGGCTGGGCTCTCTGGCCTTGTTTGAACTGGATCAGTCCCTTCAATGGGTCATTCAAGAGCCCTTGACTCTTGACATCAACTTAGTTATTTCCTTAAGAAGCAAAGCCTTCCCTTACACTCTTCCTGGCACCAGGAGCCAACTCAAATCCTCAGTGGAAGGAAAGAGCTGAGATTATATTTTAAAATCTTCTCAGCCAGCTTCCTCTTTCCCACTGATGACAGTAAATCAACTTCAGCCCAGGCTCTAAAACTGTTACGTTGTAATCCAGAATTAGGGAACTCACCCCACGCTAATTTCCTCTCGGTCTCATTGGCAGACCCTGGATGCCTCTGTGCAGAAGCTGGAGAAAAACCAGGGAATTAATTCCTTCTTCACTGCCTTTCTTATGAAGTCTGCGCCCTGTGGTGATGGAGTTTTGACTCCTGCCCTCACACACAGCTGGGTGCTCCCTTCCCTCACTTCAGGTTCCCAGGTTTAAGCAAACGCAGTGGGAGTTAGTCTCTCTGGGGACGCAGAGTCTTGCACTTGGCAGGAGAGCCCCTTGAGAACTGCTCCAAGCCCGGAATCCCTTGGGAGGGTCTGCCTCCCACACTGCTGTGGCACTTGACACAGATAATCCAATTACATCCTTTCCTCTTGTGGCCACATGGCTCCGGTTCCCAGCTTCCGAGCTCGCCATTTCCGACTGGCGTCACGGGGTCGAATCCTTCCTTGCTGACCTGCCTCTAGTCTTCCCTGCCTCCAGTTCACACACCATATTGCTGTGGAAGTCAGCTGACTCTCAAAGGTTTTATTTAAAACATATTCCATGTATATTCATTTTGTCAGTAACATAAAACTATATAGTCCTTGGCGGGATATACATGATCCTTCCTGGCCTGATTCTCATCCATCTCTTTAATCACATCTCCGGAGTGTCCCTTCCCTCACCCCCATCATATCCCCTTTCCTGAGTACCCAGAACCTCTGTGCCTTTTACCGCTTGGCCTTCCATAACCCTGCACGTGTGGTGAACCCTATGTACCCTTCTGGCCACGGTTCAGAGGCGCTCCAGAACACCCCAGGCAGTTCCAGGCACCCTTTCTCTCACTGTCCTTTATCCATAGCTTCATATTTTTACTGTAATTGGGGTTTTTTTTTTTGTGTGTGTGTGTGTTTGTTTTTGCACATCTGTCCTTGGCTCCATTCCTTGGCTCCACTAGATTATAAGCTCTCAGGTTATCAACATTTGTTGAATGGATTGATGAATTAATTAAGGAAGAGGTAAGAGAGGCTTATCTGAAGATACACACTTGGAGACACTGGTGTACGGGTCACTGACACAGTCATGAGGAAAAGTTAAATGACCCGGAAAGAACACAGTGGGCCACAAGATGAGAAGACAAAGGTTAGAACCCAGGGAAATTGGAAAGACAAACAGTCAGAGAAAGAGTAATTAAAAAAAATGCATTGGCCAGTTGGCTCAGCAGTAGAGCATCGGCCCAACGTGTGGAAGTCCTGGGTTTGATTCCCGGCAGGGCACACACGAGAGGTGCCCATCTGATTCTCCACCCCCCCCCCCCTCTCTCTTCCCCTCCTGCAGCCAAGGCTCCATTGGAGCAAAGTTTGCCAGGGCGCTGAGGATGGCTCTATGGCCTCCGCCTCAGGCGCTAGAATGGCTCTGGTTGCAACAGCCCAGATGGGCAGAGCATCGCCTCATGGTGGGCATGCCGGGTGGATCTTGGTCAGGCGCATATGGGAGTCTGTCTGACTGCCTCCCTGCTTCTAACTATAGATAAATACAAAAAAAAAAAAAAAAAAAAAAAAGAACAAAAAAGAAAAGAAAGAAAAAGAAAAAACATTAAAACACCGAGGGTACATATCCCAGAGAGTAAAGCAGAAGAGATTAAAAAACGAGAAATAGTTTACACCGAGCTCTTCCTTTGCAGGGGAAAACAATAACCACTGCGTCATTATGCAAACAAAGCTCCACAATACAGATATACTGTTTGGTTCTCATTAATATAAATCTTAAGTCTTACTGTTCGTTCTAGCCCAGGGCTACCTTTACCAAGTTGTCTGAAAAATTTGTTTTTCTTACTCATTTTTTTCTAACATAGAGTTCAGTTTCAATTCACTAAGGTAGAAGATTCCTTCAGTTTAGGTTCTCCAGACACAGAGATGTCAATTCAACAGGACTGTAAGTTTTTAAAGGACAGATATTAAGTCCCCGAAACAAAAAAGAGACTGAATAAATATGTTTGGAAAAAAATGACTAAATTCCTTATGTATTATTTATTTACTTATTTTTAGCACGAGGGGGAGAAAGATAGGTACTGAGGAATAGAGGTGAGAAGCATCAACTCACAGTTGCGGCACTTTAGTTGTTCATTGATTACTTTCTCATATGTTCCTTGATGAGTGGGGGGGAGGCTTCAGCTGAGCCAGTGACTCCTTGCTCAAGCCAGCAGCAACCTTGGGTTCAGGCCAGTGACCTTGGGCTTCAAGCCAGCAACCTCTGGCCTCAAGCCAGTGAGCCCACATTCAAGCCAGAAGAGCCCGCGTTCAAGCTCGCAACCTTGGGGTTTCGAACCTGGGACCTCAGCATCCTAGGTAGATGCTCTGTCCACTGCACCAGCACCAGCCAGGTGATATTCCTTATATTTAAATACAGAAGTTAGGTCATCTAGTACTATAGCTATCACCCATCCCCTAACAAATATGGAGCCCCTGGAAAACACTGTTAATTGATTACGGCAATTCCTCAGTTGAGCGTGTATAAGCCCACAGCACTGCAAGCAGTGAATGCCAACTGGTCAGAGTGGGCTCAGCTGACATAACATCATTCTCAAGTTGACTATGTTAAATTTGAGCTTTTGCAGCACTCCGCTCAGGGCTGCGTGGTATGTAGCCAGCAGAGCAGCTGCCTGTTAAGAGGACAATGGGCAGAAACAGGCAGTCAAATGCGACTTGACCTTTCTGCTTTACTTTCTGTGTCCTTCTTCTATTAGGAATTATAAATAAGGCCTATGAATGTCATTTCAGATCAGTTCAGAGAACCAAACATAACAACCTGGCTCCATATTTCTAGCCATCACTGACCACCCCTGGTTAGACATCCTTTGTCAAACTGCCATGAGAAACTTGAGATTTAGCTATACACTGCTTTTTTAGGAAGATGATCTGGTGGCAGTCTGGTTATTGCCCCTTCCTGTTTAAAAATTCCTTGCTGGTGTTCCACTATTTATCTATAATAGGGTAAAAATCCAAACTCCTTTGCATGACATCGAATTTCTCACAATGAAAGGGCCACTTCATTCCCCTTCTCCTGCTCCTGCTCCTGCTCATTTATTCCACCACACCAAATCCTTTAGCTTTCTATCCTGCCTTTCTATGGCACTTAAGTCACAATCTTAATCACTTAACACACAAATTTATTATCTTTCAGTTCTGAGGGTTAGAAGTGCAACATGGGTCATAATGGGGAATCATGGAGCTGGCTGGGCTATGTTCCTTCTGGAAGCTTCAGGGGACCATCTGTTTCCTTGCCTTGCCAGCTTCTAGAGGCTGCCCTCATTCCTTGGCTCATGGACCCCTCCCACCTTCAAAGCCAGCAATGGCCAGTCAAGTCTTTCTCACATGGCATCACCCCAATGCTGACTTCTGTTTCCCTCTTTCACTTATAAGTATTCTTGTGATTACACTGGTCCCACTGGACAATCCTGAAAAATGTCTCCCATCTCAAATTCCTCAGCTGAATCACATCTGCCAAGTTCCAAAGTCAATATCTTTTGGGGGAGGGGGGCTGTCATGTTAACTACCATGATGGTGTTCCTTCTGCCTGGAAAGTCTACTTCTCTGCTTAGAAGACGCCTACCCAGCTCCTTAGGCATTCCTTAGAGCCTCGTGGAAATGCCGCTATATTCATGAGGCTCCTCCTCCTCCTACCCAAGGGGCTCCTTCCTAAGTCTCCTCAGTTCCACGTACAACCACTTCTCCTGCAGCACTTTGCCTGTCTCTCTGACTGGACTCTGAGTCACTATGTCTTATACATTTTTGTAGCCTCGGGGGCCTAACTGTTAAAGATTGTAGGGAAGAAAAATGAATGTGGTATTTTAATGAGTAAAGACCTCAGGTGGAGGCAGAGGCAAGATAAATAAATTCACAGGACTTCTATTTTTAGTACAATTTAGAAACTAGTTCTGACAGCTCTTACCTGGTCATTATCCCATAATCAACCAAACTCCTTAATCCTTTAACCATTCCAGGGAGGTATTAGAGCATACTTAAAACCAAATATTTGCATCTAATGCCATTTTCAACTTGAACACGATTAACTTGAATGTTATACAAATGTTGTCAAAGTTTTAAGTGTCCTGAGCTTGGCTAGGAAGGGACAGGCCACACCCCAAGTGTTTGGTTAGATGTTGAGTTAGTGAAGATATTATCTGCATGATTTATGAATTAAAAAAAAAAATGACACTCATCTAACAAATCTGACTGTACTATGCTAGAGATTAAAAGCAACGTTGCCACAATATTATCTGGAAGTTCTTGCATTAAAAACAAACAAACAAAAAACAAAGTTCAAATTAAGCAAATTTAAATAGCCTCAAATATTTATATTGCAAATCAAACAAGGAGATGAATAAATTAAGGTACTTTACTGGGGAAAGATCTGTTTTTAAAGGCAATAGTTTGCAATGAATAGCTAATGTCACTAATAACACTTATGCAGTACAGAAATCTAAAGACATGAAAATAAAACAAAAAATTATGTGCTTGGCAGTTGAGCTCAAGAACCCAAAAGTTAAATGCAAAAGAAAAGAAATTATTACCTGTTTCCTCATTTGAATAGAAAACCTACCTTGCTATTTTCTCTTCATTAGCAATGACAAAATCCCTTTTCAATCTAAATCCTGGTGATTTTGTTAGTGTTGGGTTAGGAGAACATGGAGTTCTTGAAACCAAGAGTGGTGCTTATATATATCTTTTGTTAAATTCCATTGTCTTTCCTAACTTAAAAAAGATGTACATACAGGGGTTTTTAGATCCGGAAGTAACCTATTGATCTGTATTAAACCTCACATTCACAGAGAAACTAAGGCTTGGTTGCATCCTCTAGCCAGGAGATACCCAAGGGTGAAGGTACTTCCACTTGGGAATGCAGCTTGAGAACACCACACCGACTGCAGAGGATAAGCTGTACATATACACAGTACTTCACAGCAGATCTCTAACCTGATGCATTTTTATAGAAAAGAAAGCACAGTTTCCCAATATTTGTATTGGGTTTTTCAAATGTCTAAATTTTTCTGTAAATGTATTTAGAAATGCATTTGGGAGCAATGAACAACAAACTATTCAGCTAAAATGGAGGACTACAGGCCTCACTTGTAGAAATAGAATCATGTTGTTTCTATTGTCTGGACATTTCGAGACTTTCCTGTTGTTAAGTCTTGGTTATGTACAGACATAGCATAGAGCCCACTTGGGGAAACCATCCAGGGTAGCTCGAATTCCAGCTGGAGCCACAGCAGGCAAGAACATTAAAAGCTATTTCACAATCCAATGAGAAGTCAATGTACCTCCAAAGTCTATTAAGGTCTATCAAGAATGCAAACAAGAGAACATGTTGACCGTTGCCACAGGGAAAGGGGCTTGGAGGGGTTGGGTGATAAAGGTGAAGAGATTAAGAAGTACAAATATTGTAGTTATAGAATAGTCCTGCGGAGGTAAAATACTGCATAGGGAATATAGTCAATATTCTAATAATTATGTATAGTGTCAGATGGGTAAGAGATTTATAGGGATGGTCACCTAGTTAGTCATATAATGTCTAAGCACTGAGGTGTACACCTAAAACTAATAATATAATATTGTATGTCAACTGTAATTGAAAATAAAAAAATAAAAAATGTAAAAGCAAAATAAATAAAACCATAAGAAAAGAATGCAAATAAGAAGTTTTGTAATAAGATTAATAAATAAAACAACAGAACTCACGAAGTGGTACTTATGGAAATAGGCTTTAGAATACAACTTTAGTTAGATGTGGAACTAGTTAACACTAAAACAAAGATTGTTTATCTTGCTCTTATTAGATCCAATAACCCTAAGAATGGTACTGGTACTAAACATTTTAGGAAGAGCCAACAGTAGAAACTGCACTGGGATCTACAAATTCCCTTTTCTATAAAAGTAAAATGCCAGTAGAACTACATTGTTCTAACTTACTCTTCTAAAAATAAATCTTCCATCCTGCATTTCATCTTGAACAATTTTACTATGTTCAGCATAGTAGCAACTGAAAAAAAAATGTTTCATCTAGAAACAAAAGTGAGAAAACTTAACAAAAACCATTGCGTTTCTGTAATACGAGGCTTTCAATTTCTTAATATGAAGCTAAGATAAAACAAAATAAAGACTGCTACAGTAACCAAACTTTTCCGTAACAAGTATCCTTAAAAACACTGGCAATTCAGCCATAGTAGGCTATTTTCTACAGCGTTGAGTTATAGGACCTGCCAACATTCTTTTTTTATGCTAGTCTGCTATATAAGTCTTGCAACTTGCAAACTCCAATTTTTTGAAGGAGGGTAGGTTAATGGCCTACCGTAAAATAAATCATATTTGCAATTACTGGTTTTTAAGCCTATGATGCAGGTTTCCCTTTCCACGCCATGAAGCAATTCGATGTCAACTTGCTATGGAGTCAAATGCGACAAACTCAGAGAGCTTCAGTCGCGAGGCGGCGGCTTGAGGCACCCACAGCTCCCCGCACTCCTGCAGCATCAGGACAAGGCGCTCGGCGGTTTTCCGGGTCCGAACCCGGAACCCAGACTCAAGAGCTTGGGGGGCCAGGACCGTACACCCTACCCTCTATTTCGGAAAAACTGAGGCACGGTGACCGGAGTGACCTGGAGTCAGGCGAAGGCTCCCGCCGCACCTTGGCGTTCCCTTCTCCCGGGAGACCCGGGAGGCTCCTCGGTGGCATGCGGTAGACACCGCGTTCCCCACCGTCAGGAGGCGTATGACACAAGCTTGAGAGGAGGCTGTCCCATCCATCCGCCCCCGGGTCCCGCCCCGCATGGATACTGAGCATCCTGCGACCCCCAGGAGCCCGCTGCCGGGACCTCGCCGCCTCCCGCCGCGCAGCTGCGTAGTGGGCTCCGCCAGCTTAGGCTCCCGGGAAAGTTCCGCGGCGGGAGCCGCAGCCGCGACTTGATTGCCCACCGGTGCGGGGCTCCTTGCTGCCCGCACCCCGCCGCCCGGTGCCCCAGCTAACCTGACGCCGCCGCGCCACTCAGGTGGCCGCCGTGCGCTCCTCGCCATGGCCAGCCTGAGAGCTGCCGCTGCGCCCACTCCGCGCCGGATGCCCGGCAGCGCTACTGCGGAGGAGCCGCCTCCGCCAGCTCCTTGCGGCGCTGCGGGATGCGCGGCGGGCAGGCAGGCAGGCAGCCGGGAGTGCGGCGCTTCCCACCTCCTGGAGCCGGAGCCGGCCGGTGCTGAGCATGCCCAGTGCGGCTCGCCGGGCGGCGCGGTATCACCGCCGGGTTTTCGCAGCAGCCACGGCGCGGGGGCGGGGTGGAGGGCGGGGCGGGACGAACCTGTAGGAGCCGCGGGTCCTCCCGCGGAGGAGGGGACGGGCTGAGTGTGCCAGGGAGTCCCCCATTCACTCCAAGCAGCTTCTAGGGCGGGACTTAGTGTCCCCCGGGGGGCTCAGCCGCAGCACGTCGGGATTATTACCCGAGCGGAGGGCGCTTATTTACGAGGCTGTCGTGCTTGGGCAGCGTGACTGATAATTGAGAGGCAGGGCACCACTAGGGCTTCCACTACAACTTTCCCGAGCGTCGGGGCGCACTGTCGTTAGAGACACCCAGGAACTGGTTTCTTAGCATCCCATCCTGGGACACGGGAGAACTAGCCACACAACCTCTGAACATACCCCTTCTCCAAGGCCGCGTGTCACGCCACCTTGCGATCAAAAGCTTCGCAGGGTGCCTCTGCTGTCAATTCTAAAACCCACACAGAAGAGGTTGGAAGAAAACACGCAGGACGTTCACTGATAGCTTCTGAGTGTTATGGATCCAGGAATTTTAAATTTTCTTATTTTTTGATTATTTGTAGTTTCTAAGTTTTGTGTTTTTTTTTTCTAATGTACAGTATGATGCTTTGTAAATAAGGAAGATGGGTTAGTCTAAAACACCTGCAGAACTCTGGAAGCACGATCCTGCATTGTAAGCGCCTGCGCCCTCCCACTTTTTTTGGCTCGCCGGGGACTGTCAATTTTAGGGGGAGGGCAGGGTAAGGCCCCTCTCCCTGGCTCTTCTAGGCCCGCCCCCTGGCCACGCCCCAAAGCCCTCTTACTCCCATACCTCCCGTTTCTCTTACGGTTGCTGCCAAAACCCGGAAAGGTGGAGTTCCCACACTGTCGCTTGTAGCGCATGCAGCCAGACTGCATGTTCCCCCGCAGGGTCTGGGACTGCTGTCACCGAGAGAGGAGGCTTTAAGCAATTTCCAGTTTTTCTCCTCCTTCTCTCGGTCCCTGGCAAACGGGACAAAATAGCGCCGCAGACCCCTGCCCCGAGTTCAGACCCGCAGAAATGGGTCAGGACCTGACTGAGCATGCTCTGGGCAGTGCCAGGCTGCTGCACGCGGCTGCATCGGGTCGCCCAAGGTTGATGTAGCTGCGTTCGCTCATCATGACATGGAAGGTCAGGAGGCCGGTGGAAGCGGGGCCCTAGAGGTGCTCGATGCCTTCACATGTGGACAGGTCACCCCTGCTAAGGCCCCTGTTGGAGGCAAGAGTATGTGGTATTTGATTTACAAGTGAATCAAAGCATGATTTCCCCCTAAAAGACTGAAATTAGAATAATAATTTAACATTTTTTATGGCATCTCGAATAACAACACGTGTATTTTAGCTCTGAGAACATTTCAGTCTGGTTTTCTTTCGGGAAATGTAAGCCTTCTTTCATCTTTTCCAAGTATTTAATAAGCATTCTATACAGTTGCACCCAAACACTAAAATTTCACCTTTTTTATCAAAGATTAAATCTTTGTCCTTACTCTCAAATAATTCTGTAATATTATATTCCTTTCCTTTAAATTCAGGCTATTCTGCATTCCTTTCGAATTCGCAGAGGACCTGCAGAATGTTCTCACACTATTTTTGATACACTTGAGTCAAGTGTGGACAACTGGTTTTTAATCCTCTGTTACAGTAGAGAAGATTGAAATGGAGAAGGCTTACAGGGAAGAGATTTTATAATCGTGAGATAAACTCAAGAACCTAGAGAGCCTTGCATTCAGCCCAGGCAGGTGGGTGGGATAGTTGTCTGTTTTACCTGGAGAGGGGGAGGATGGGCGGGTGTGACTGTGGGAAATACCCTCAGTGAGGGCTGCCTCCATTTCAACCTCTGCGCCTCCTACAGCCCCAGTTCAGCTTAAGAATGGCTGGAGACACCATCTTTTGTGGAAGGTCATTTCTGGGAAAAAGAAGTTTACTCGACTGCTTCCCTCAGCTCCTAACTTGTGCTGGAGTCATCCTCATCCCAATGAAGTTTTCAGACTTCGTTGTTACTGGTACCTCTGAGGACTGCTTTTGAACTTGTCCAAGTCCCCACAGACACCTATATCATAAGTAGTCTAGCCTGGAAATGAATACAGTATTGACTTCTCTTCAATAATGCACACTACTACCCCTCCCCATCAGAAGCTTTCTGGTCCCCCATGTTCTGTGACATCTCTGACAGTTCCTTCTCAACTTCCTTCTCCAGGATTTTTTTCTTTGCACCCCCCCCCCCCCCCATTGTAAGTGTTCAGTCCTGTAGCCTCTTCCCTTCTTGTCTCTCTGAAGACTCTTATCCACTCTGATGATTGTCAGGACCCAGGTGGTGTTCAGCTGGTATGTGCACATACGGCCAGGCTACTTGTTATTTCTGGGATCCTTGCTAGTCCATCAAGCACCTATTCTAATCAGTCAGTGTCTATGCCTGACTGTTGTTCATACCAGTTGTTAATATTATCCTTGCCTCAGACCATAACTTCTTTTACACATCTACCCATATACGTGATTTACCAAATATTTTCATTGCTATGACTCTCAGAAAACTTGGACCTAAGTGTCTCAGACAGAACTCAGGAGCTATAGCTGTTCTTCTGCCTGTATGTTCTAGCTTGTTTACCCTACCTTCTCAGCTCTGCACACCACAAGTATGGGTGTTATCCTAGATTCATCCGTCTGCCTTTCCGCTATCATCTAGCTAGTCACTGGCACTGTCCAGCCTGCCCTTAGATTTATTTGAATACAGACTACTTCACCTTCATCTTCCCTTCCAGAAATATCCTCTCACTGTGTTCCCGCCAATCTATCCTCCATGCTTCCTCAGATTTTCTTTTTAAGCAAATTATATTTCAATATGTTTGCTAAAAATACTTAAATGGATTCATAATGCCTTCAGGATAAAATCTAAATTTCCAGCATGAACTGGCCTCTGTCTCTGTCTCCAGATTAGGCTCCAGCTAATGTCCCATATTCTAGCAACTCAAATTACTTGTCATGCAAATTCACGCCTCTGTGTTCCTTTAGTTCTCTCTGTCCTTTCCTCTTGTTCACCTCTAGACAAACATTGTCTTCAAGACTCAGTTCAGGCTGGGTGCCCTTTGACCTCTCCAAGGTGACTTCCACTGGAATATTTCCCCTGTATCATATACCTTGTCTCCATTTTGACACCTAACCCTGATTTATTTTCCTTTGTCTTCTCCGTTACATTGTAGGCAAGATGACCACCAGGGCCCCTCTCAACAACCTTTGTATCTTTGTTTTCAGTCCTCAATAAAAGTTTACTTGATAAATGAATAATAGACATATATGCCCATGTAATATTTAGAGTTTATTAATTTTTAAAATTCTTCTTGAGAATTGTAAATAGAATGAAAAGATAAAAACACCAGAGCCATCACATCATATACAACCTGCTGAATGGTTATGCTCCTTTGAGTAATATAAGTGAGATCTTAGATTTGATCATAAACCCAGTGATTTTCTTTAGCTTCAGAAATCAGGAAGGTTTTTTGTGAGCCAGCCTGATGTCCTCATTTTAGCAGTCTGTAACTGCACAGAGCTCAGCATTGTATTGCTGATTAATCTACGAACTCAGTGGTTCTCTCTTACTGTGTTTCCTTCCATGGGGCAGTTATAACCTCCTAATTATATGGTTGCTTTTTAGAATAGATTGTGTTTATTTTTTCTGTTGAAAGTATGGCATTCTGGAAGAGCAGATTAACCATTTAAGAATGAACATGCCCTGGCTGGATAACTCAGTTGGTTAGAGCAACATCCTGATGTGCAGAGGTTGCTGCTTCAATCCCTGGTCAGAGCATAAACAGGAACAGATTGGTGTTTCTGTCTCTCTCTCTCCCTTTATCTCTCTCTAAAATAATCAATAAACAAAAAATGTTTTTAAAAGAATAAACAAATTGTATAGTTCCACTGGTTACCATTGTCTGCTGAGGGCACCTATTAACTTTGGGAGGATCAACTGCTTCCTTTAGGTTACCCAGGGATGATGAATTCATTCTAGACCTCCCGAATAGAGTGGTCCAGGGGCAGTGATTTTAACAGCCCCTCCAGTTGATTCTGCACAATATACTTGAAAAATGCAGTTTTAAGTCATATGGATAAAAGAAAAAAAAATAATAACTATTCATCTAGATCTTCATGTAGCCCTTACATAGGTTTTCGTTGGCAGAAAAATATATGTAAGTGAAAAGAATGTTGGTCCATTTGTTAAAAGTGCTATTCATGTTCATGCTTATTAAATAGCCTTGGCTTACTTTAGAGCAAGTGTCCCCAAACTACAGCCCCGTGGGCTGCATGCGACCCCCTGAGGCCATTTATCCGGCCTCCAACGCACTTCCAGAAGGGGCACCTCTTTCATTGGTGATCAGTGAGAGGAGCATAGTTCCCATTGAAATAAATACTGGTCAGTTTGTTGATTTAAATTTACTTGTTCTTTATTTTAAATATTGTATTTGTTCCCGTTTTGTTTTTTTACTTTAAAATAAGGTATGTACAGTGTGCATAGGGATTTGTTCATAGTTTTTTTTATAGTCGGGCCCTCCAACGGTCTGAGGGACAGTTAACTGGCCCCCTGTGTAAAAAGTTTGGGGACCCCTGCTTTAGAGAGTCCAGAGACTATAGATGGGGGGGGCGTGGGGGTTACTTGGTGACTCATTTGGTCTGGTGTTACTCTCTAGCATCTCTTTCCTAAATTCAGCCTCCTTCGGCAGAATGTAAACGGGACAATGCGGGTTCTGACCTTGCTTCCTCCCGGAAGAGGACAACCACAGGCGTATGACCCTACATTCGTCTTTTTCTTGTTTCTGGCAGTCTGAAACAGCACACTTAGGAAGGCGGATGGGGGTGGAATGAAAGGAAGCAAACACTTCTCTATGATCTTGTGACTGCTGAGCGAACAAAGCTCTTTAAACAGTCTGAGTCAGCATTAGGAAAATATTCCCTTCCTTATTATGGCTTTAGACTGAGCATTGATGTTGGTCCTTTGGAGGTGTGGATGCATGTGTGTGGTCTAACCAGTTAGCCTGCTGCAGAAGTCAGGAGAGCAAATGGAGTGCCTGTAACTCACCATAGGCAGAGGAGCCAGCTGGAAGAAGCACACCCTTCCTGGACCTCCCTTTACGACCATGCCAAAGCCCTGCTCTCCGGGACAGTTTCCCAACCTGGGACATTAAGGGGCATTGCAGCCACATCTCCCTCACCTCAGGGCTTCACTGCAGACAGTGATACAGATTTCAGGATATGAATTACTGTCAGGAGAAGAGATGAATCCAGAAGTCACCTCCGGTGTATAGGGGACTTCCTGGAAGTGGGTGGATATTTGCACAGGAAGGTGAGAAAAAGGACTCTCCTTGTGAGGGAGGCCTGGAGAGCCTGACTGGGCAAATGGGTGAGTCCCAGAGGGGCACAGTTTGACTATGCAGGTGCTTTACCTGGGATTCTGGGAAAGTTATGTCTTATACATAGCTTGAAGGGGTTTGTTTTGTTTGTTTTTATTTTGTTTTTGTTAGAGCGAGAGAGAGAGGGAGAGAGATGAGAAGCATCAACTTGTAGTTGCATCACTTTAGTTGTTTAGTTCATTGATTGCTTCTCATATGTGCTTTGACTGGAAGGCTCCAGCCAAGCCAGTGACCCCTCACTCAAGCCAGTGACTTTGGGCTTCAAGCTAACCACCTTTGGGCTTAAGCCAGCGACTATGGGGTCATGTTTATGATCTCACGCTCATGCCAGCGACCTTGGGGTTTCAAACCTGGGTCCTCAGCATCCCAGGTCGATGCTCTATTCACTGCGCCACCACCAGTTAGGCATTTTAATTTAATTTAATTTTATTTTATTTTTAGTTTATGGTATAAACTAAAAAATATCCACTTTTGCACCGCAGGATAGAGGAGGTCAGAGTTGGCTGACATAGGTAATCAGACAAACAAACAAATCACTGGTTAACAAGAACGAAACAAACACTCAGAGAAGTCGACACGATCTTCAGGAGCGTGGCCCACAAGGACAGTCCTTTGTCCCATCACTCGACAAGGAGGACCCAGCATCCACTTTGCAACACTGCTCAGAACGGAGGGCCGCTCCAGTCCAGGTGAACTTCTGCAGCCTCCCTGCGACCTCTGGAGAGGGAACCTGAGAAGCCTGCAGGGTGGGGACAGTCCGCAGTAAACTGAGAAATTGTGATTTTCTCTGCTGGTGATTTCCAAGCTCTTTTATGAGTGGTTATTGATTAGAATGAAGAGGATAGAAAGTTTTCTGGTTTTTTATTTTTATCCTGTGGCAGTGACAGGTGTTGACTCGGGGCTCTTGCCAGGACAGAGGCTGGGAAGAAGCCCTGGTCTGTGGCCAAGGAGGGAGGTCAGAGAGCGTGGGGGATGATGGCGGAGGGCCCTTTGGGGGGTTTAGGAGACTGAGCGAGGCAAGAACGATGAGACGCTAGCCTGGCCGTAGGTGGAAGGAGCTGGTTTCCACTTGGGAAGACTTGAAGAACACTCGGAGGCTTAGGAACCCTGTTGTATGTGGAGGCCCAGCCTCTTTTCTTGGTCCTTTCCCTCTGCTAGGTGAGCATTGGTCAGTCGGGGAGCTGCTGTCCAAAGCCCAGGCCCTGCCCTGAGAGACCACACTGTGGGGAGCATGAAGGCCCTGGACACCCACAAGTGAACTGTCACCATGCAAAGGACTAAAGTGGGGACTAAAATCTACTTTCAGTGCTTGTACAACTGTGGCTTGAGCCAACTCGAGGAACGAAGTTACCTAACACATTGAAACCCCCCTTCCCCTCACAAAAGACACAGTCCCAAGTGGGCTCACCCTCACGGTGGAAGGTATGATCCTGCCTTCCACCTCCCAAATCATTGATGCCGTTTCTACCTGTAATCCCAGGAACCATTGTGTTTGGCTTGTTATTTGCGATGAGTGTGCTTATGGGCAGTTTCCCTTCACTTGCGGACCATGTGGTGGTTTTAACATGACTGCATTTCTTCGGCGGAGGGAGTAGGATTCTTCCTTTGGACCACTCCTGCTTGCAGGCATTTATAAGCTCTGCAGCTTCTCTTCAGGAGTCCTTTCAACTTAATCCAGTATAGATTCTAGCACATGTAGGTGCTAGTACATTTTATTGAATTACCTGCTGGAGATTGGTGTTAGAACTACAGGCTGGAGAATCTTGGAGGCGGGCATTTTAAAATACAAACACTGTCAGTCACTTGGTTGGTCTGAAACGCCAGTTGGACTTCAACCTCAGTCTGTAGTTTACTGATTCTGCTTTTCTTTCTGAAACATATGTTACCCGCATTTCCCCCTGATTTAGTGCAGCCGACAAGAAGGCAAAGCTGATAACAAATGTGGATTAATTGGCCAAATGCCTGAAAAAAATTTGAAGGACAAGATGAAGGAATGGTTAGTGACTATTTTTCGGCAAACGGTTCATGGGTTCTCTATTGTAACGGAGCATTTCTGCTATTAAGATAAATTTTGCTTGAAAAGCTTTCCTTTTTTCTTTAATAGGAGTTTTATTTATTTATAATTTTTTATTGAGTTTATTAGGGTGACATTAGTTAATCCGAGTATACGGCTTTCAGGTGCACAATTCTAGAATACATCACCTGTATGTTGCACTGTGTTCACCACCCAAGTCAAGTCTCCCTCCGTGTCCCTCTCTCCCCCTCTACCTTCCTCCGCCTTCCGCTTCCCGCACTGCAATCCCCACCCGCTGTCTGTGTCTAGAACTTTGTTCTGTTTTTCTTTTTCTTTTTCTTTTTTTTGTATTTTTCTGAAGCTGGAAACAGGGAGAGACAGTCAGACAGACTCCCGCATGCGCCCGACCGGGATCCACCCGGCACGCCCACCAGGGGGCGATGCTCTGCCCACCAGGGGGCGATGCTCTGCCCCTCCGGGGCGTTGCTCTGCCGCGACCAGAGCCACTCTAGCACCTGGGGCAGAGGCCACAGAGCCATCCCCAGCGCCCGGGCCATCTTTGCTCCAATGGAGCCTTGGCTGCAGGAGGGGAAGAGAGAGACAGAGAGGAAGGAGGGGGCGGGGTGGAGAAGCAAATGGGCGCTTCTCCTGTGTGCCCTGGCCGGGAATCGAACCCGGATCCCCCGCACGCCAGTCCGATTCTCTACCGCTGAGCCAACCGGCTAGGGCCTGTTCTGTTTTTCTTTGCATAATCCCTTCACCCTTTTCTCCCAGCTCCCTGACCCCCACCCCTCTGACAGCTGTCAGTCTGTTCTCTGTATCTATGAGTCTGTTTCGATTTCATTTGTTAGTTTATTTTCTTCATTTGATTCTACATATTAGTGAAGGCGTATGGTACTCATCTTTCTCTGACTGTTTTGAAATTAACCGTCCCTAAAACTTGAAGAATATTGTGATTATGTTTATGAACTAAAATGGGCCAGTTTCCTTAAACCGAATAAAGATTACAATTTGCTGCTCTCAGAGTATGGCATGTAGGGTGAGGTGACTCAGAAGTGCAGCTAAGAATTGCTATAAGCATAATGGCATTGGCTAGCAATGACAGGGAGGAAACGCAGTGGACCATAAAAGGATTCTGCAGCTCCGTCTTGATGTGATTGACTTCAGTGACTCAGTGATTTATACTTCTGTCTGTGTGCTTTGTTTGGCCTGTAGTACTAATTACTGAAAATGGACTAAATAGAAAGCAGACTACCCAGCCTGTCTTTAGGAATCTTCAATTGTTACATGAATATTACATTTAATTACATTTAAAGTCCTCTATTGCTTATTGCCCATAAGACACACAGTAGGTAATGAGTTCACTTGGAGCAGAACCGCCTGTCATCTCTTAGGCATTTATTTACCAGCTCATCAGTCACCTTGCACTGGACCCCTATTCCTGAGGGCGCCAGGAATGCAGGAGAACCAAAAAACAGTGCTGAAGCTGTTAGTCTTACAAAATAGCCATCCCTGGGCAAAGCACACTCCCTCGCCCTGCCTCACACTCATCTTTCAGCGTGGTGGTGCTGGCATGTTGAAATTCCTGTGGGCTTTTTTTCAGCACTAGGTGCTTTGGTTCTAAAGGTTTTATTTGGTTTTCTATCTGTCTCTTATTTTCGCTTCTGTTTGCTCTCACCCTGTTTATTTTTCTTGAGACTGTTATTTGCTTTCCTTTCATAATATTATGGGAAGACTTCTCAGAAGACCAGCGGGGAAATGAGGAACCGAAGTCATTACTGGCAGGATCCGAGAGACTTGTCAGAAGCCACGCTGTAGCCCTCAGACAGCGTTCCTGTTGGTGTGACTTCCAGGACAGTTCCCCAGCGCCACATGCTTGAATGGTTGCACTGATTCATTTCTTGTAAGATTCTGACTCAGGCCTAGATTTCCTTCAAATAGTAGGCATCTAACCTGATTTTTAAAAATGTGATACAACAGGCAAGTCACAGAAGTTATGTAATTGAAGGATTGCTGACTTGTTAACACCAGCATTTTGTATGAAAGTACTCTTTTTTTTGTGTGTGTATTTGTGATATCTACTTACAAATGCTTTTAATTGTAGAAACACATTAGCAAATCAGTATTGTCAGCTTCCAAGAGGCCTCTGTACTGACAAATGCCTTCGTAGGCTTTCCTGGTTCAACTTTCCCCAGTGACACCCCCGGCCCCCACACCCTCAGAGTCTCACTTTATAGAGCAGAAGGCCATGGTCTAAGTGGACCTCTCTGCAGTCAGTGCCTGGGGGCCAAGAGGGTGCGAGGATCTTCTGGGTACCCAAGGTCACCTTGGATTAAGAGTGTTCCATCCTACTTTATGATCTGGCTATTTTATGGTTCTTGATTACTATTAGTGGGGTTGAAGGTGATGGAAGAGTATAGTGGTCATTTACCACCGCCTTAACTTCCCTCTAACCTCCCAACCCCTCATGGTGGCACCAGGTTGAAGCCTGGTATCGGGGCTGAAATGACTCCTCCATTGTCCTTCCATCATCTCTGCTTCATCAAGCACCTGCTACTTTCTGGTGCTCAGGCACTGTTACCCTTGACCCGGTCCTGCTAAAGCTACCTGGCCTCCTGTGGACCACTGCTGTGGATCTCTTCAGAGCTCCTCAAAAGCCAGGAGGCCTTTCAGAGTTGCAGCTCTGTCTGGAGTTACAGTTCGAGCCATGAGTTCCTTGAGAGGTGGGACCATGGAGCGACAGGAAATGGGAATTTAAGAAGGGGGAATGTGTATCTTCACTTCATACTCTTGTCAGCTGAACACAACTTTGAAGTGAAATCAATGCTTTTAATATCTATAAATGCATATTGATAGTTTTAGAGAATATTTGTCATCTGTTGCATTAACTGTCAGCCTGTGTCGTCCTATGCATTAAGATGACTGTAGGTCACCAGCACTCCTGTGATGAGGTAGTAAATCAGGCAATGCTCTATGAGCTCCAGTCTGGTTGGCTCTTAATGTCATCACAAGAAACTAGCCATATAATTCATGAGGTTTCTAATGGATTAGATGCAGTATTTTTGACCAGTAAAACTATTATTGAAAATAGGATGGGAAAATCAAGTCTAATGCATACATTTTAATTTCTTGTAAAATAAATATGTCAGATTTGTTTAACAATTTGAGAACATTGCATAATTTATTGTGACAGTTCATTAACGAAAGAACTAGGATACCTTTTTTTAAAACAAAGCTATAAAACAAATGGGAGAATGATTCTTATTCCATGAGTTATTTATAGTGGAAGATTAATACAAACATTGTGCATGATGAATGAATTATCAATGACAGGATTATAGTAGGAATAAATATCAGCCACAATAAAAATATAATGAATTTTACATTTTAAATCAGTCTGAAGAATTTCATGAAACAGCAAATTAAGCAATTTTATTTTTATCTGGTACATTAAAATAGTCTTATCATGTAGACTACCTTTAACATCCATTGCCTATGTTCCCAAACTAGTCCAGACCCCTTGAGGATAGAGGCCACATCCAACCTCTGTGTCCAGGGTATTATTCTACACATAGTAGGAACTTGCTAATGTCTATTGAATACAATATGAACATCATAGGGATTTATACAGTTTTCAGATAAACTAATCTATGGTAGGGAAGGAATGACTTCACTTTGAATCATTGTTTACCAAAAAAATAAATAAATAAAAGAATGAGTATTTGGTTGGAAGCAAGTTGGTATTTGGAGAGGTAGCTTCTCATGTAGGGTTCGATTCTAAAATTAGTGTGTAGTCAAAATTAACTGAGAAAATCCCCCACATTGACCATAAAATTTAACACTATACTGTTTGAGTATATAATCTATTTCCAGAGGGAGGGATGAAATGAGAGTCTCTTTACAACTCCCCGGGGAGTCAGATCCATCTGTTTGAAGGTACTGATCAAGATCCCAGGTGAAGGGAGGCTATGGAGAGACATCCAAGAGTTCCTGTTGCCCACAGGATTTCCTCCATTCTGTCTTAGTGGTAAACCATGAACATTTTAATGCATATCTCTACGCGGGTCCAGCCTGATAAGGAATCATGTTTTCTCTATCCTATGCAGCAGGGTAGGGTCAGATGCTGAAGTCAGAGAGCCCACTGCCTCTGTTACAGAGTTTCCTTAGGCTGTGAAGGGAAAAGCCCCTGGCAATGCTCTGATGCCATTGGATGATTTGAGAGTAGCTGGAGCTCCACGTTGTACCCATTGTGGCATGGGGTTGGCACGGAGGGGTTTTGATTCAGTTTGAGTTGTCTGAAGAAGGTCTGCTCGGTTGGTCACTGCTCTAAGATCACAGTGCACGACAGTGGGACAGTAAAACCAAGATATCCTTTATGTTTGGAATTTAATCTCACTTTGTTTTGGATGTAGAAAGACTGTCTAACTGTTCTAAGATAGTCTCACAAAACAGGTTGCATGAGGCATAGTGGATTAGCGCAGCTTGTCATCATTTTCAGAAAAAAAATGTGAAGTCTGGTGGGCTGTCTGAGGTTGATTACATGTCTGAAGTTCATCACTAGTAATGGTTTGGGGCAGAGTATTTAGTGTTTAGCACTGTACATTTCTCAGCGTTTCCTTCGATAATATCCTTACTAATATAAGTGCCAGGCCTGTTTGTAACCTGCCTAAAGAACCTGGACGATCAAAGTGCTGGCAAGGTTTATCCTAAATCAGCTTGACAGTTTAGATGCAGGAAATGCTGACTTAAGTTCAGGCTCAAAATGTCAGTGGTCATGCTGGCTTATTCTAGAGACGAAATTTACTTCTGACAATACTATAGAGAGCTTTAGCCACAGAATAGTTTTATGGGGGTCACAAGAACACGATACTTGCCATGTGGCTGAGTAAAGACTGAATGACGGAGAGCATGGACTCCACAAGCTTCGTGAATGTTTGTGCTCTTCTCACTTAATTCCATTTAATACCTGGAGCCTGGAGTGGAGTATATTGAACCTCTGTCCAACAGGCCTGGCATTCCCAGGTGGCAGAGTAGCTAGACCTCCATCTGCTGAGTTACGCAGGAGTAGGAGTATTGTCTCCGTGCTGTGACCCCTGGCAGTGCCCTCTGGGTGGCCTGCCATGGCTGCTTCTCTCCTGCCACCTGTGCAAGCCTACCATTTGAGTTACTCTTCATTTATGAAATGGACATAGTGGTTCTTTCCTCAAGGGCTGGTGGTCCTGCGTATGAACGTGCTGTGTGGTGTATAAATGCTCACTGTAAAGCTCTGTCCACAACTGTATACAATGTTTAGATGTACAGTGAACATTATGTTTATGGTCATATGTGTAGCACCATCTTAGAAGAGGTGCAGACCCAAAATCCATTGGTTTGAGTTCTGCTGGGTTGGTGTGTCCAATGTGCACATACAAGTAATTTACATGGGAGAGGGAGGACCTTGAAGGAGCAGGCAAGACAGGGTAAACCTGTGACTGTGCAATGGTCTGAGTTGGGGCCTCAAAATTCCTATATTGAGGTCCTAAACCCCAAGGTGATGGTATCAGGTGGCTGCGGTGGAAAGTACTATAGTTAGGTCATAAGGATGCATTTGTGACGGGATTGGTGCCCTTGTAAGAAGAGTTAAGAGAGGATCTCTCTCTCTCTCTCTCTCTCTCTCTCTCTCTCTCTCTCTCTCTCTCTCTCCCCCATGTGAGGATCTGGTGAGAAGGCAGTCCTTTGCAAGCCAGGAAGAGGGATCTCACCAGAACCTAACCCTGCTGGCACCTTGATCATGGGCTTTCCAGCCTCCAGATCTACGAGAAATAAATGTCTGTTGTTTAAGTCATCCAGCCTACGTTATTTTGTTATAGCCACCTGCACTGACCAAGACGGTGCGGTTCCAGAAAACATTTGGCTGGAACACAGTGTCATCCTCACCCTGACGCGTGTCTCCCAGCACAGTCAGCTTACACCAGGACCACTAACAGTCTAAGAAGGCGCCAACATCCGTGACACGTTAGTGCAGTGTGCTGCCATGATGAAGGACGGAGAAGTTTTCCCTTTTGTGAGGAGGCTGTTTAATGCAGCTTCAGATAAGAGCATACTGTGTTGCCACGTAGTAGTTTGTACATGGTATATAGAGAATTGTGATTCGAATGCAACTGTACTGTATAAATGTTTTTTTTTTTTGAGAAATGGTTGTTTTTTGTTTGTTTGTTTTGGGACACTAGGACAATTTAGATGGTCACCTACAGAAAAGGCTTATGAGCATTTTTTTGTCTTCACCAAAATTCTTGGACTCTGATTTTTTTTAAGGTTTATTTTTTTTAATTTTAATTTTTTATTTCTTTTGTGGCAGAGACAGAGAGAGTCAGAGAGAGGGACAGATAGGGACAGACAGACAGGAAGGGAAAGAGATGAGAAACATCAATTCTTTGTTGTGGCTCCTTAGTTGTTCATTGATTGACTTCTCATATATGTCTTGGGGGGGGGGCTACAGCGGACCGAGTAACCCCTTGCTCGAACCAGTGACCTTGGGCTCAAGCTGGTGAGCCTTGCTTACAACAGATGAGCCTGCACTCAAGCTGGCAACCTCGAGATCTCGAACCTGTGTCTTCCACATCCCAGTCCGTCGCTCTACCTACTGCGCCACCACCTGGTCAGGCTCTTGGACTCTGATTTTTATTTAAAATTTTCTAAAAAAATTATATAAAGGGATTTTTTTCCTATACAAAGCTATAAAGATTAAGAAGAAATATATGTAATATTTTAAACTTCATCCATTCAGTGGACACTTGCAAACAGCATATGCATAAATGATTCTGCTAGATCCTGTGAATTCGGGAAAGCATAACCATATATTGTACAATCCCTGTCCTTAAAGGGCCTGGAGCCAAGAAAGGGAAACAGATGTGCACATGAATGCTGAACAGCGAGATAATGGGTAGTGGATATTTTTATAATAAAAAGACAGCTTGCATCCCAGCTACTTATCAAAGGCCCTGCAATATTGCACTGTAATCTTTGAGATATTCTTTCTCTACTTAAAACATGAGATGACTGGCCCTGGCTAGATAGCTTAGTTGGTTAGAGCATCCTCTGGCAGCACAGAGGTTGCCAGTTTGATCCCAGGTCAGGGCACATACACGAGCAGCTCAATATTCCTTTCACTCTCTCCCTCTCTTCTTTCTTCTCTTTCAAATCAATATAATAAACATTAAACTATATATATAGTTTAATATGTATATGTGTATATATATATGTATATATATAGTTTAATATATATATATATGAGATGATTCTCAGGAAGTTTATTTATTTTCTTTTTTTATTTTTATTTATTCATTTTAGAGAGGAGAGAGAGAGGGAGAGAGAGAGAGAAAGAGAGAGAGAGAGAAGGGGGGAGGAGCTGGAAGCATCAACTCCCATATGTGCCTTGACCAGGCAAGCCCAGGGTTTCGAACCGGGGACCTCAGCATTCCAGATCGACGCTTTATCCACTGCGCCACCACAGGTCAGGCATCTCAGGAAGTTAGATACCCTGTTTAAAGCTAATCATCCTAGGACAGGAGTTGATATTTAAAGCCGGGGTCCTCTCTCCTGTAAACTCACCCCAACCACAGATCTTCTGTTTTTCTCAAAGCAGCTGGAATGAGAGGGGCTATAAGGAAGAGAGGTCCACTCTGAGTGCTCATCCCCACCTCCACACCCCACCTTGGCTACCAGGGCCAGTGTGGAAACAGATCCCGCCAGGTACATGGCTGCACACAGACTGTTCTGGTGCTCAGCCCCTTCCCGGCCCCTTCAAGCCCTGGCTATCCCACAGTCCTGGGGGACAACCAGATGCTTTATCACTTGACGCCTAATTCTTCCTGCCAGAGATTGTGACAAATATCAAACTATGTAAAGAAATATTGCTTAGATATTAAAAATATTGCCTTGAAATAAAAATAAAATTAAAAATTAAAATTTTTTTAAATGTTTATTTTATTGATTTTGGAGACAGGAAAGGAGAGAACAGGAAAGAGACAGGAACATCTGTTCCTATCTGTGCCCTGACTGGGGATCAAATCGGCAACCTCTATGCTTCAGGACGATGCTCTAACCAACTGAGCTATCCTGCCAGGGGAAAAATTAAAAAAATTTTAAGTCACCCTCCATCCCTAACTCTTTTCTTGAATTGCATTTCTTTGTGGAAAAACCTTATAAGGAGTTGTAATGCTCAAATGGTTATTTTTCTAGAAAAAAGTATTTATTCACTTAATTACTTTTATTTCTCCTATTTATATTCCTTGTTTTTCTATTACAAATTTATTAATTATTTTTTTCTGTCTTCTTTTTAGAAGTTCTATCCTCTTTAGCATTTGTACAAGAACAAATTAGAAACACAAAAAAAAGAAAGCATTTCCACCAAACGGCATGGGGAGCTATATATATTGTGTCACTGAGCTTGTCAAAGGGAAATGTGGTCAGCAGATAATAAGAATGAGAAATGAGAACTTTTTCCTACCTTTTCTCTGCTGCTCATATTGACCAATTTACCCCTGCTTATCTGCTCTGTGTAAAAGATAACGCCATATCAGAGAAAACCCATTATTTTAAAATTTGAAAGCACATGCCTTGTACAAGCACATGTCGACTTAGGTATCTGGGAAGACCTTTCAATTCCAAAAAAGCAGACTTTATAGAATATGTAACTATCCTGTCCGTTTCAGACCACACAGTTCATATTGTGCATGTTGGCCAGGTGTCTTTTTTAAATTAAATTTATTGGGGTGACATTGGTTAATAGAATCATACAGGTTTCAAGGGTACATTTCTATGACACATGATCTGTATGTTGTGTTTTTAAATCATCTCAAGTCCTTTTTGGAAACAGGGATGTCAGTGAAATAAGTCACCAAACAAAGAGATGTGGACAGTTTTTTTTTCAGATCAGCAGAGTATTGTCACCAAAGATGGAGAGTCAGAGACCAAGGTTAGGAACAGTCTGGATCTCTCTGCCAGTGGACGTGCTGTTTGACCAAGAACAGGAAGAATGACTCAAGAAAACCAGTGAATACCGAGTTGAGCTGATGCTCCAAACAAGCTGATGACTGGTGGAGCAGCAATGCAACCAGCCCTCCACACTGTTTGAAACCGAGGACGTAGCTTCCTCTGGTTTCTTTTGCTATTTCACTGGCCTCCGTCGGCAGCCAGACTTAACATTTAAGTTGGCAAAAGAGGATCTTACTCAGTCTGTGAATTTATACAGCCTCTGCACGAAACAATTTCCCCCCTAATCTGCAATTCCAATGAGCTGACTACATTTGAATCCTACTTATGTTGGATTTCATGGTATATGTTTATACATATAAAATATTGAGATAATGACAGTGAAATTTGGTTGGAGTGTATTATTAATTTGCTAGGGTTGTTGTAACAAAGTACCACATACTGAGTAGCTTAAACAGAAATTTGTCTCATCGTTCTGGAGGCTAACTAGTCAATATCAAGGCATGAGCAGGAGGACCATTCTCACTCCGAAGGTGCGAGGGAGGGATCTGTCCTAGACCCCTCTCTGGCAGCGGGTAGCTCCTTGACTTGTGGCAGCATAACTCTAGCCTTCACCCAGTATTCTCTGTGTGTCTGTCTGGGTCCAAATTTCCCCTGTATAAGGATATTGGTCATATTGGGTTAGTGGCCCACCCTACTCCACTGTGACTCATCTTTAATAATAGCTTCAACAACCTTACTTCCAAATGAAGTCACGTTCTAAGGCACTTAGAGTAAGGACTTCAACATATAATTGGGGAGGGGGTGGCACCGTTCAGCTTCTAACAGTGTGATTGGCGTGAAGGTAATCAACTAGAGAGTGTTTGCACTGGTAAGATCCTGAAAGAGTTATTTTGCACACAAGATAAGTGGGCATTAAAGGACATATTACATATTTTAATAACTAAATTAGGTAAAGGGTCTTCCAAATGTTTCGTAATAATTACAGGTTTTCTGTGTTTTCCATGTCCATCTCCCAACGCAAATGTATTTCTTTCCCTTCTGTTTCTCTGATCTCCTCCACCCTCCTGCTCCAGCTCACCTTCCTCACCATGGGAAAACCTTCCTTAGCTCTTCTCACCGGCAGACCGCCCATCTCTGCCCTTGTCATCTGTACCACCAGCCTTCAGCAGCGTGGCCCATTCTGCCTCCTGATTTTCCTTAACCGCCATTGGAGACGTCCATAACGCCTTATGTTTTTATCTTGTCACGTACTTATTAGGCTCCTGGCATGGGTCGATTGAAAAATTTCTGGTTCTATTATTAAAAGGAACTCTGGTAGTGAGGCACAGGAGACTGTTCTGAAATACAAGTTTTCACCACCTGAATTTTGCCGAGTAGATGCGTGAACGTGTGGGGGTCAGGCTGTGGAGTGAGGTGGTCAGAGTAGTTGAGTTAATGAGCACCTAGCGGACCGTTCCTTTCCCAAAGTCGAACTAGCTGCCATTTCCCACTTTGATAATATAAATTAAACCTTTTGTTGGGAATGGATGTGTAACCATCTTTAGAAAAGTTCCCAGGGACAGCAAACTCTATTGCTCTTGTCTCTCTAACAAGGTTCTGTGCTCCTTGAAGGCAGGAACCATCTCTTTTCCTTCTACGTTCCCCACATGCTTAGGGGGGCCATGCTTGTTAACTGATTGTCTTAGTTTCTGCAGCCAGAGACTGTCTTCATGCAAATAAGGTCAGTAGACAACAATGTGTTCTCTTACTATACTAGATTCAGCAAATATTTTGAGTAAACATAAATTTAACATGCTTATCCAATGGGATTTGCCATTTTGATTTTGAACAGTATGTGAAATATATTTTTAAATATTGTGAAAATTGAAAGCACATATTAACCTTTCTAAAAAGTTAAAAATAAATTTTAATATTTCTATAAAATGAATGAAAACAAACATTTTGAAGAATTAAATGAAACAAGAGTCTGTAGTATAAAATTATATAGGTGTCACAGAAGACTACATAAATTAAATATATTAATGGGAAAATAAATATTTAAACATATTACATTCTACCCATTATTACTTAGAATGATTTAGACATCATACTTTATACTTAGTGTGAAGAAATGTCTTGATGATTTAATAACTAAACATATTACTTTGTACTCCTGCATTTAATTAAAATAACATTTAGTTAACATTAGTCATGAAACTCCAGGCAATTGTACTATTAAATAATACTGTAGTCACAATTCATGTTACATATGAGATATATTTGGATTTTTGTAATGATATCGCTCAGAATAAAAAAATGGGCTGTAATCCTTTCTGTACACTTTTAAAGAAATTGTAAGGTAAGCCTGACACCTGCTGGTGAAGATTTGTTACATTTCAAATGGCATTTTCTATTGCAGTATAAGAATGTAATACAATTTGAAGCAATCCTACATACAGAATTTTGAGATTTCCTAAGGTGTTACAATTTACTGAAGATAAACATTCTAATAATTGTCATAAGCACAAGGCTATCAGGTTTATTCTTGGCTCTTGATCATCGATAATAAATGTATGGCTATATTTCTGAGTCTAAGTTCAATTCAGGATTTTTTTTCTCTTGAATAATCATGTGCCAAGAACCTATCTGTGGATGAGAGGTCATTAAGTGCTGCTAAATCTCCTTCAGCACTATACTCCTCTGCCTCTTCTTTATCTGACCGCCTATTGAGCAAACGTGCTGGTCACGCTGCTGTGTCCCTGCTTGGACCCAGCCGTCCTGTCTGCCAATCCTCTGGCTCTAAGTACAGTCCTGGGGTTACCCATACTCAGGCCATCCCAGGACCTCAGTTTTCACATTTGTAAAATAGAGCTAATAATTCTGCTCCCAGTTGTTTTGAGCATTAAATTAGGTAATGCATGAAAAGCACTTAGATTCATATTATTCGTTAGCCCTAGAAGACTCTATGATACGTGAATGTCATCAGTAGTTAGAATACTTGACAAGATATAATGATGACTTTTCATCCATATTGCCTGATCCATTTTTTTTTAATCCTTGTTTTCTTCCCTCTTGTACTTTGAAGACTCCCTTCATTGCCAGACAGACTTAGAAATCCCAGGGGCTAGAAATGTAGCATACCAACATAACAAGACAGAACTCATCCAGGGGCCCGAGGGAAATGGCCCCCTGGGTCGTCCTTTGAACATTTGAAGCTTTTCTAGCTTAACTCGTATCTGTTAATTAGTGTGTGCTCATTAAGCCTAACTTTGTATTTGCTGGAAAGAGGGGATAATCATCATGACTTCCGTAAAGAAGAGCTAGTGAGGTAATTAGTTCAATAAATATTAATGAAGTGCCACCATAACCACATGCAGCTACTGGGAGAGGCGCTGGGCATACAAGATAAGGAAAGGAGTGCCTCCCAGCAGCAGTTCACAAAATTCTCCTAGCTGCTTTAATCTCAACCACAAGGTAACCTGACTGGGTGTTATATATTATCATATATGGATGTCCCATGGTTTCTTTTATTAGGTCTTAGAAGTACCAAGTGCCTGAAATTTCTCATCTTTGCCTTGTTTCCTCGGTAGAGTTGAGCAATGTAGGGTGCAGAGTGGACCCACCCAGACTGCCCTTCCATTGCAGGGGACACTCACACCCACTCTCATACTCAGTCGGGGACCATTAAGACCCACCAGTCACCTAACACAGGGGTCCCCAAACTTTTTACACAGGGGGCCAGTTTACTGTCCCTCAGACCGTTGGAGGGCCGGACTATAAAAAAAAAACTATGAACAAATCCATATGCACACTGCACATCTTATTTTAAAGTAAAAAACAAAATGGGAACAAATACAATATTTAAAATAAAGAACAAGTAAATTTAAATCAACAAACTGACCAGTATTTCAATGGGAACTATGCTCCTCTCACTGACCACCAATGAAGGAGGTGCCCCTTCCGGAAGTGCTGCGAGGGCCGGATAAATGGCCTCAGGGGGCCGCATGTGGCCCGCGGGCCGTAGTTTGGGGACCCCTGACCTAACGCATGCATCTTTGGATTGCAGGAGGAAACCAGAGACCCTGGGGAAAACCCAGGTAGACTTAGGGAGACTGCAAACGCCATACAGACAGTGGTCCCAGACCAGAAGGAAACAATTTCATTAACATAATAACAAACTGTGGTTGAACGAAACAATGTTATTTGAGGACCTGCTGTACTTTAAAAGAGAGTGCCACTGATGATGAGTTGAGAACAAACTAGACAGACGTCTAGACTTCTCAAAAATAACACATCCAAAGCTGACATCCAATTCTTTCTTCTTTAATGGCTTCATCCTCTGCCTTCCTCCTTGTCATTGTCAACCCCATCCCCCAGTTGCTTGGACCCAAAACACAGTTTGATTTTTTTCTTTCATGCTTCACATTCACTCCATTAGGATGTTCCGTTGGCTCTCTTTTTAAAAATTCTGGACACTAACCTCTCCTAACCATCCATTCTGCCTTTTCTTCAGTCTGAGCCACCCTCCTCTCAGATCATTTCTCTTCAGGTCTGAATCGCGATGGCTCCCCACCCCTCACAGAGTGAAAGCTGTAGCCAGCCCACTGCCCCCTGATGCCACCCCCATGTGCTGTGCTGCAGCCACACTGGTCTCCTGGCTGTTCCTTGAACAGGTGAGGCTCAAACCTGCTTTAGGGTTGCTGCTCCCCCAGTTATCTGCTTGGATAACTCCCTCTCTTGAGTCTCTGCTGACCATTTCAAAGGACTAGGCTAACTTCCCTACTTAAGATGGCACCCTGCCATCATGCCTGCTGCCACAGACACGTGCAGACCATGTTATATTGAGGTGCTTCTAATACTGTTGACTTCTTGAATGAGATCCCAAATAGATCTGCATTTACTAATGTGTGCTGCAATGAAAGTCCTTACGATCAGTTCTTGGGACTAAAGTTGCTACGTCAGATGTGTGCAGATCTGCCCTTAGCTGGCTCCTGGAAACTGAGCTCTTAGAATATTTTGACTGACAAAAGTGTTCTGCATGCCTGTAGACACGATGCTATAGCAGTTTTCCCACAAGGTTTATACTAACAATGTGACTTATGCTGGATATCTGCTTCCCCTCTCTGGCTTTGGGCTTTAGTAAGTCAGGTTAGTCGTATAAGCACTATATCCATATGTGACTGACCGCCAATAAAAGCCCTGAACAACCAGGCACAGGTGAGCTTCTCTTGTTCACAAGACCTTGCGTGTGTTGTCACGCAGTTGCTGAAGGTCTTCCACATCCTGTATGACTCTGCTGGAGGTGGGGGCGATTCTTAGAAGCTGGTTCCCTGCAGACGTTGCCTTGTGCATCTTTTTCATAAGAGATCTCACTCTTACCCTGTTGCTGTAATAAACTGTACCTGTGAATACAACTTCTGCATCCTCTGAGTCCTTTAGAGAAACATCAAGCTTGAGGGTGGTCTTGGAGACTCCCGACACACCTGGCCCACTTGGCCTGTGGTTGCAGATAATGAAAACTACTTTAGCTGGTTTAAGCAAAATGTGTTTATTATCATGTATTCTGTGGTTCCTAAAATGGTTGGAATGGCTGAAAAAGTAGAAGAAGATAGATGCCAGAAACAATCCTAGCCCCAGAATTTCATTCTTGCCGAAGCAGAAACCACCAAGAAGCTACTCACTATAAAATCATGCTGCCTTAGCTATGCCAGCAAATGAATACTTTGTGTCACACGTGTTGGTCTCCTTTTAACTCAGTTCTGAATCCAGGCACCTGAATGAAGGAACTTAAGTCATACCTGGATCTGCACCTGCAAGGGCAGTTGCAAATGCAGTATTTCACTTTTACACTGCTCAAAGACAAGAGAAGGAAATCAGAATTTATGCCAGCTGAGTCAAACCACAGTATCTCATACATTGTGTTAAAGAATATAAACATTGCCTGACCAGGAGGTGGCACAATGGATAGAGCGTTGCACTGGGACGCAGAGGACCCAAGTTTGAAACCCTGAGGTCACTGGCTTGAGTGCGGGCCCACTGGCTTGAGTGCAGGGTCGCTGGCTTGAGCATGGGATCATAGACATGACCCCATGGTTGCTGGCTTGAGCTCAAAGGTTACTGGCTTGAAGCCCAAGGTTGCTGGCTTGAGCAAGGGGTCACTGACTCTGCTGTAGCCTGCCCCCCCTTCAAGTCACATATGAGAAAGCAATCAATGAACAGTTAAGGTGCTGCAATGAAGAATTGATGTTTCTCATCTTTCCCTTCCTGTCTGTCTCTCTCTCTGTCTGTCACCACCACCAACAAAAAAGAATATAAACATTTGAATGTTTCTTGATACTGCCCAATTGCTTTTTTAAAAGGATGGAAAAACTTACAAGGGCAACGACAAGTGAGGCTCCAGCTTTCCAGCACTTTAAAGTATCAGGGGAAGGTAATCTCCATGGACAAAAGCGAATATTGAGTAACAAAGGACAGCCTCATCATTACCTGTGCTCCTGCCTGTCTCACTCTGTTTCCCTTGGAAGAAACAGATGCCGATAGATTGTGGTTAGAGGCAATCTGCTGCTTGAACGCTGCAGATTATAAATCAATGACTCTATGTTGGTGACACGCAAACAACAAAAGGCACTCATTTATGTAATATACGCTAAAGCTATTTTGGTTATTGTTGAAAAATACTGAATAAAGTTAAGTGGAAGACTCATTTTACTTTTACTTTTAATAATCTCCCTAATTTACGCTCTCTTCTCCGGTTCCCATCTCAGCCCTCCTCCAGGCTCTGCGTCTTCCCATCTCTCCAGTCTCTCTAAGGAACCACCACTGGTTGCCTGAGAAAAAGAAACTTGGGCTTTAAGTCAGCTGACTTGAGCTCTGAGGTGAGATTTGTGCTCAAGAACGTCAACTGCTAGAAGACGTAATGTCTTACCCAGATGCCAGGAAAATAATAATGATGAGACAGATGTTTATATGCATAAAGGATGGCAGAAATGACAATACATTTCCTGATTCCTTAAAGGAACTTATAACTTTACAAATTACTGGATTTTGGAATAATGTGGTAATTTGTTACACGGCATTAAAAATGAATACAGGGTATTTAAGATACATTATCATACTGAGAACCTGTTCTTTAACATGTTACAAGAATACACACAAAAAACATCTAAAAGGATGAATGATAAATCTTTATTCCTTAGATTTCCTGGACTGTTTGAAAATTTTAAGATAAACATATTTTTAGTAATCAGATGGGAAAGATAAACCTCTTTAAAGGTGAGAAAGTATAAAAATAGTATATCCAAAAATACCTCAAAGTAGCTGATTCAAATTATATCAATATAACTGATAAGAATGTGTTTTTGTAAATTGTGTAGTGTTATGAAAAAACAATGTACAGAGTAGTAAATTCTTCTACATCCTGATCTCTCTTTCATACTTAGAATTAATATGTCTTCTGCCTTTAGGTATCTTTAGTTCCAGAACTTATTTTAAAGGAATTTTAAGGCATAGTATAATATCTGTGGTATTCTTATTAAAATCATTTATTATAGTCAAATTTTAACAATTTTTGCAACAAGATTTCATTAAGTTTTCCTAAAAAATAGAAAAAGTTTACACTATATACCATTTTGGATTTATTTTCTTACATTTTCAAAAATAATTTACTGTAAATGTTAGTTTCAAAGGAAATGTATGAAAAATTATAAAGCAGCTATAGCATTCTTTATAATAAAATTCACAGTAAAAATATTTTTTTTGCAGGTTGAAAATTTGTCAAAATGTATAAGTGGATTATAAGTATATTTTGGCAATCTGGTGAATTTAAAGGCACTTTTAAAGTTGTCTAAAGTACTACAGATAGGACATATTTGATGAAACCCAATCCATAATTCTAACACCAATAATCATTTCTTGCTGCTAAAACATAGAAATAATTTATCTAAAAAAACCATGAATACTATGAAGAGTTTGATGTCTTCATAAAGATTCTTTTATAAGTTCAGCTAATCTCTGGAAGGCCTAAAATAGAAAATAGATAACAATTAAATTAGGATGCTCTTTGGGAAAAGTTTGCCAAAACTTCAAAAATTCAAATAAAATATATCCTTCTGAGGTTGAGATAAGGCAATGAAAAACCAAGTTTAACATCAATTTTCATCATGGTAGGATGCCATCAATGTCATAATATATATAGCTATAAGCATATTAGATTCCCAGGATTTTTGTGTCATTTTTCCTGTAGCTCTCAGAGGTCATCATTTTCTATTTTCTTCACCCTACATATTATTTTATTTTTTCATATAATCTCACACCTGCACATATACATTCTATATAGTTTCAAATGTCCAATGCTATTATATGAAAACAAAAACAACTTATGAAAAGCATATTTAATGATACAAGAAAGCAAGTAAATAAAGTACCCACAAAGTATCAATTTATCTGCAGAGATAAGTCTAAACTCATCTTAAGGTTAATGATACCATTCAATTAATGGGTCTTTTATTTGGATTCCCAGACACACAGTTCCTAGGAACGTTTTCCTTTGCTTCTTGTTATTTTGGTTACAGCTTGACTTTGTGCTTAATTTGAGAATATTATTCTCTTTGACTTGCTCATATGCTTTTGCCAATCAAAGAGACATAATTGCTTCAATGTATATCCAAGAAAGGCAAGAGATTGTCTTCATAACATTGGTAATCAATGAACACTGTTTAGTTGTCTGAACACTATTCATAAAATCAATAAAATTAAATGCCAAGTCAGTCTCTTCATTTGTATACAGAAGTCTAGCAACAAAGTAAAATATGTTTTTTAATGGTACTTTATGACTTTTCAACTACGACCTGTTTTTCACAAACCCAAGAAGCCATTCAAGCATATTGTAACTCACAAAAAGAACACATGCATCAAAAAACTGAATTAATATCTATTGTTGCTCTGAACAAAACACTGTACTTACCACATCCATTTGTTCTGGAGAAGCCAGAGAGAAGGATGCCCTAAAGTAAGGGCTAGGAGCTGAGCTATCAATGTAGAAAGCATTTCCAGGAACCATTAATATCTAAGAGAGTTTAGATATTAAAAATGTAAGTGACATATCATTAAAGAAAAACTGAAAAAAAATATAGGTAAATCAAACCTCAGAATGGGGAAGTACACTTTAAAGTTAAAGGCAATTAAACAAATCACAAGAAAAAATAAACATATGTAAATATTCTGTATATCACATAATAAACAAAACTAACAGCAGAGAACCTTGAAAAATGTTGACAATAAGTATGGCACAGGCGACCTCTTCTCCACATATAAACAATGCCCAGAAACAGAAGAAAAGCACTAGAATTCTAGGTTTAATGGGCAAAGGGCAAATTACAAAAGAAACAGAAATGGTAACAAACATGAATAAATACTTAACTAGAAAAGTAATGTCAGTTCAAACAATGAGATACCGTTTTTAAGTTATAAATTTGAATGTGACTCTTAAGCTGGGGTCCAAAAGACAGGTAGGTGTTGGCCAAGCAAAAAAGCAGTAGAAGAATATTTTAGGTAGAAGATACAGAGTGTAAAGGTCCTGAGATGTGAAGAAAATTGTCCGCCTCAAAGAACTGAAAGAAAGTAAAATATTTAATACATAAAGCAAGAGAATACCAATGTTAAGTAAGGTGTCAAGGTGCAGCGGTGAGATAGCTCACTGTCGAAAACTACATTTCTTCTGCTCCCTGGAAATACAGACATATTCTATTCCCCAGTGTCTTTCTAATTTTATGTGCTACATGACTGAATCGGAGCCAATGGATGTGAAGTCACGTGTGCTATGTCAAGGTCTGTCCTGTAAAATTCTTCCCGTGTGATACGCCATGCTCTCTCCATTTTGTAGCCATGTGGAATCTATGTGTTGAAGACTGAAGAGCAAGGCGATGGGAGGAACCAGGGTCTCGGAATCATTGCTTGGAGCACAGCCGCCTGCAGATCACACGTTTGAACATTTCACGTGAGTCAGAAATAAATGTTGGTTGTGTTAAGTCTTCGAGATTGTTATGTAGTACAATCACGATACTCAAAAGCATTAAGTAACTGCTTGCTGTCATGTGGTGTAAACTTGGGCACTGTCTGCTAGAGTCAGATGAGTAGGGAGTGAAATGACTGGGGGCACTCTGGGGAAAAGATGTCCAGGCAGACGATAGGCTTTTGTGTTTTTAGTAACGATAAAATGAAAATCATTTCCCCCCATATAGCAGAAAAGTTTCGGATATGTTAGAAGCAAGTTGCTGTAAGAGAAGGAGGGAGTGGTAAAAATCTGTGTGCACGATGACCAAAGTCTGGGCTAAGGCAGGGGTGATAAAGTTGGAGATTATTTAGAAAAAGCAAAGGTACATGCAACCAGGGTCTATGGACTAAATGAAGAGGACTTAAGAAAAAACTCCCAAGTATGAAGTCTATATCCCTAGCATGCAGCTCAGAGATACGTACAAATAGCCATTTATCAAATGTTCTTAAAGATAATGGCATCAATAGAAAAGCAAACAAAAATGATATTAATTTGTTATATTAAAATGTGTTTCTTTGAAATAATCAGTTAAGTATTAAGTAGCTAGTGTGTGCTGTAACTAGGGTTAGAGCAATGCTCTTAGCATGAGTCCTGACCTCCAGTAAGATGGTTGGACAGCATGAATGACTTCCCCAAGGGAGCACTGAAGTCCAGCCAGTTGCCAGGTCTGCCTTTCAACTGCTTCATCTCTCGGGTGTTAGCAGAGTTCTAGGCTAATGTCAACACAATCTATTCTTTTGTACAATCTATTCTATTGGTTCAAGACAAAATTGATACTGGAAATAGATTTTAGTGTTTACAAAAGACTGACAAACATGATAAGGGAATTGAATTAATTAATGGAAAAAGGATAATTTATTTAGTAAATTGGAAAGGTACACAAAAAACTACTTAGATTTCTGAGCTTAATTAATGCCTCTGAATGAAATCTAAACAGACTTAATGATTTAAGTACAAAAGGAGAATTAAAAAAAAAACATAGAAGACACCCTCATAGGCCCATGTGAAGTGAAACAAGCAGGATTTAACTTTTTCTGTGTAATTTTAACCATGTAAAATAATTGCACAGCCAAAATACCAGCTATATACAAGTTCTTTGAGGAAATATTCCACAAATGGATATAAAATCTGAGTGGTAAAGTTATGGGCTATTTAAAAAATTTTCATTATACTTTTCTTCATTTCCTTTTTTTTTTTTTTTTTTTTTGTATTTTTCTGAAGCTGGAAACGGGGAGAGACAGTCAGACAGACTCCCGCATGCGCCCGACTGGGATCTCCAGGATCCACCCGGCACGCCCACCAGGGGCAACGCTCTGCCCACCAGGGGGCGATGCTCTGCCCCTCCGGGGCGTCGCTCTGCCGCGACCAGAGCCACTCTAGCGCCTGGGGCAGAGGCCAAGGAGCCATCCCCAGTGCCCGGGCCAACTTTGCTTCAATGGAGCCTTGGTTGCGGGAGGGGAAGAGAGAGACAGAGAGGAAGGAGGGGTTGGGGGTGGAGAAGCAAATGGGCGCCTCTCCTATGTGCCCTGGCCGGGAATCGAACCCGGGTCCCCTGCACGCCAGGACGACGCTCTACCGCTGAGCCAACCGGCCAGGGCCCTTTTCTTCATTTTCTAAGTTTTGCTACCATGAGTATAATTTACTTTCATAAGCAGGGGGGAAAATAATTCTATTTTAAATACTAATGGTTAGTACCTATTGTGCATTTCCTAGTCTTAAGTGCTTTATACATATTGACTCAATTTCCATAGCAACCATATGAGGGAAGAAGTCTCATTATTACTATTTTCTAGATAAAACTCAGGGAGGGCTATTTTCCAGATAAAACTCAGGGAGGGGAGGGTACCTTACCCAAAGCCACACCATATAGGGTGGAGCTGAGATTGAAACCCAAGGCGTGTGGCTCCGGGTACTGTGTAAATTTTGAAATAACACTAAAGCAACCAGTAGCTGTGATCAATGACTATATTTCTATTAATTTAGACCAGAACAATTATGTAACCCAAAAATATATTATGAGTTTAATCATGAGGTAACATATCGGATATTAAAACATTATGAGTTAGGGTTGTGGGCAATGATAAACATCTCTCCCCATTTTCATTTAAGAATTATGTTCAAGTTAAGGAAAAAGTATAACCTCCCCCCTTTACCTCTTTTTTAATGGCTTTTTCTTCAACCAGTTTTTTTACATCATTAATGCCCTTAATTTTAATCCATATAAACATTCCAGCAGTAGGAACATGCCATTCTGCCAAACCTATAAATAAAATAAGGGAATAAATATTTCCTGAGGCTATTTTTGATATCACATATATCACTTAATGATATAATTGCATTTAATGATATAATTTCTGTAAAAGTTCCTTCAGTTATAGCATTTTAAAGTCATATAATTTTATGAGTCCTAAAGATTGATGTTTTGAGTTTTATTTCAAAAAGTAAGTGAGAGAGGGGGCGGGGGGATGGGGACTCGTGTGCTTATTGTATTTACAATTTCAGTCAGTCGTGGGGCGGTGCAAGAAATCTAGTGCGCATGGCTGCTTCCTTTAGTTAGAGCTGCACCTAGGCCACACACGACTCTTCAGTGTGTTTAGTACATTGACCGCAGAAACTAAGAGGCTCTATCAGGCTCTGTTTTCTATCCTGATTAAATGGATTCTTGAACTCTTCCTAGAGTCTTCCAGTGGTTCAATAAGTCCTATCTCTTATGTAATAGTTTAGAAGTCCAATGGATAAAGTTTTGATTGGAATTTAATTGATTACAAAAAGAAGTACTTAAAATCAGGAATTCCAGGTGTATTGTATAGACTTTATGTTTCACTATTAGAATAGAAAAGCAATTAGTAATTAGAATAGAAGGAAAGATAATTATTTTATTTTAATGATCATCTTTCTGTAAAAGCTGCTGTTAATGAAAACCTTTTCTTCAACTCCACTGTAACAAATGGTAGCATAAGTACTCTTTATGAAAAAGATAATTCTGTTTTGACCAAGACTTCACAGGAAACAAGGTATGACAGAATGAAGGGGACTGATGTCTCTTCCTTACTAATAGTCATACCAAAGGCATTTTAATATTCTTAAAGGCATGTAGTTCATTTTACTTTTTTATTTTTAATAGAAAATTAAATCCAAACCATCCTGTAATCATATTAGCAATAGATACCATTAGACAGATAAATGAGGTTAGTGATTAAAAGGCAAATCATTTGTAGTGAGAAATCCTCCATCGATTATACTATTTTGTCTTTACATAATCTAGTTAGAAAAGGAGTATGTTGTTTGTTTTACAATTCCTCTTCTATTTAGAGGAAAATTTTGAAACAACTCTAACAACTTTTGAGTATACAAGTTATTTACCTTTAAGTAATTTAGTGCTGGTTGATTATTATATTAACTGGTCTTTTTTTTTTTTTAAACCACAAATTCTTTGCTGCAGGTAAAATAGAGGTAGGTAGAAATATGCCAGAGTTTGCAGATGATACTTCTTACAGTTATTTATAGGGCAGTGTTTTCTTGACAAGAATACTCCTGGATGCCTCTTTCTCTCCCCTCAGGATTACTAACAATACTATGCAGTGTTTATCAGTCACTCATGTATGTGCTGCTGTTCATCACAGGACAGGATACATGTTCCACTCACCGCTCAACCACTTGTCTGCAGCAGCCAATAATGCATCCTTCTGCTTCCTATAGTAATCAATAACCCTGGAAGAAGAAAACAATGAGAAAGATGTGTTTAGCACATTGACTGCAGAAACTAAGAGGCTCTATCAGGCTCTGTTTTCTATCCTGATTAAATTGAGTACTTGATAAGAAAATGGAGCACATTTATTAGTTCTGTCTGGCGGTAAACTTTATACCATTATGTTTTCTCTCCTTTATTATGGAATAATTTTAAAAAATAGAAAATTATAAAGCAAAGTCAATTTCTATGTTAAAAATGGGACCTACAATACAATACCTTTCTATGTGAGCCAGGAAGCCCTCTTCTCCCCATTGGTGAAGAAGCTGGGATATCATAAGCTAAAAGAGATAAGGCAATAACAAAAGTCACGGTTCATGCGTTGAAATGTGTATTCTGCCAGTCACCCTTGATTACATATAAACCACCATAAGAAAATAAAAGGTGAACCAAGTTTTAGATGGCCAATGATTTAGCATAAATGTTAATTAATAACAATGACAATAATAATGACAAATATTTATATGATACTTGCTATGTGCCAGAAACTATTGTAATATATTAATATATTTTAGTTAATTTAATATTGTAGTAACATTTTAGGAAGGTTATCATTTCTATTTTTCTGATGAATAAAAACCTGAGTTGCAAGGGTTAAGTTAACTTTCCTGAGGTCATATAGCCAGTCACAGAGCCTGGATTCAAGTGAGCTGCCCAGCTCCAGATCAGTGCTAAGTACTATGTTACTATGATATATTGCACTTCTTCTCCAGATACAAAAAATGCACAGTAGTTATAATGTATAAAATTAAATAATGTATTTGAAGATTTTTTTATCTAAAATGGATGTTTTAAATGCCATAAGTAGATAATGAAATAGTATATGTTTTGTTTAAAGAAAGAAAAGGAAAAAGTCCCTAACTTGATAAAGCACTTTATGGAATATAAAATATCAATGCATTTTGTCCTATTCTATGCATTTTGAAGGATGCCAGGTGAACAAGACAGCCTGACACTCAAGGAGTTTAGTTTATGCCACAAAATAACACCAGGTTAATTCGATTCTCAGATGTCTGTTAGAGTAAACATCTACAGTGTCAGTGCGTACTGGAACTAGAGATTCAATATCAGTGATCTCCCTCCCTGCCACCTTAACTCAATCTCACCCGTGAACACCTATTTTCTAAGTTGTCCTTACCTGTGTAAAAGTGCTGGGGTGCAATGTGGAGACTTGTGTGTGTAAAACAACTCTCTCTATCAAGGGTTTTGGACCGGTTATAAACCCTATTCTCAACCTACACAAAAAAGAGAAAAGGCACAATTCCACTCCTGTAGTAACAACGAGTCCATGTCATTTTCCTGACTGCATTAGGAAGAGAGTGGTGACCTGGGGCAAATGGACCCAGACACTTCAGTCTTATTTAACATTTAAATTTATGTGTACATTGAAAATACAAAACAAGTCCAAGTATATATTTCTAAATGTGATATGAAACTGAAAACCTGACCAGTTCCTCTACAGCAGTGGTTCTCAACCATTTTACACTTAGGGACTGGTAAAAATAGGAGAATTAATTCAGGGACCGCTAAGACAGAAATCACCCTGAGCATAGGTAAATTCAACTAAGATCATTGGGTCCGTAATTGTCATACAACACCAGGGTGGTGTTGTATGCGACTGGAACAAAATTTCTGGCGGACTGGGTCCGCGGGCTGGCAGTTGAAAAACACACCTCTACCACTTTAATGTCCAGGTTCCTTTGACTACTAGAGATGAACAGAGAGAGAAAGGCCTATAATTCATATTAATAATTTAATGGTGTTGTAAGGCAAGTAGTATACAAGCATCTTAAATGAGAAGAATTCTCTTGGACTAAAAGATACTGAGGCAGTTTCTATCTCTTTTGGATCTAGCTTTAAGTTAGAGACACAGGGCCTTACCCAGAGGACAGCACTTTTGAAAAAGAGTCGGCTCTGATGACACGCCCATCGATGTCCATGGAAAGAAATGTTGGTGCCCAGGGCTTGAAATGGAAAAAAATAAATATTGTTGGTTTGAGAACTCTGTTAGTGACTGTGTAATTAATTCTTGTAGAGACCGGAAAGGGTATGAACTCAGATACAAGCATCTTTTCCATTACCTTTATCTCAACCCTTTAAAATGGGATAAAAATGGAGATGCACGCTCTTTTACCAGTATCTGCCTGTCTTTATGACCTTTCCAAAAATGCACACAAGGGTTTACTCATTTGCTCAAGGTGCCGTTATTATGAATTTAGGCCCTCCTTGCCCCAAGAATTGAAATCTAAGATGAAGAGATTTAGAGGAAGGAGTCAAGAAAAAGTAGTTGTATAAAATATAAGCAAAGAATACCAGCAGCATTCAAGATTGTTTACAGAGAGAATGCTGACTAATCTTAGGACTAGAAAGTTAAAAAACAATGAGACCAAAGGTGAGAAATTTAGTCAACATGAAATACTGACTTCAGCTTTTCATTAAGAAGTAGATGCATACAAGAAAGGTGGCCATGGTCATGTTGAGAGTGGGATGTAGAGAGGCAGACATGATATTCACTCAGGTAACACATATTGAAAAATCAAGAGTTTTTCTTTTCTGTAGATTCAAAGAAGGGACCAAATCAAAGTACATGTTCTCTGCAACCCTTAGAGCAAATACAGAATAATAATATTTGATTTTGGAAAATCTGGCATTAAGTATCACTGCTGTTGTCCATTAAGAAAAAGTGATTGTGAAAAAATATATATACATAGAAGGAATCTAAAAACGCACTCTTCTGCAGGTATGACCATCATGACAGGGATGGCAAATACGTATCCTGCTGTTGGTAAGGCCTTATCTTACGTCCATATGGACATCATCACTACTTGAGTAAAACCCATTTTCTCTTTCAGCTTGATCTCTGCTTCCAAATCCTCCTTGGGACATCATTCCAGTCAGCCATGACCAAGAGACTGTAGTTGACACCCAAGGAAAAACCCACGTCAGATCTCTAGTATAATGATTGAGGAGCTATGAATTAGGATTTGGAGTTCAAGACCATTTTTAGCTCTGACTCTCTCTGTTTGTCCAATGTATGGAATGAAGAGTCAGCTACTATTTTTAAGGTAAGTAATATCTGGAAAGAGATGTAAAACCAGAAATAAAAAGTACTAATTCCATAATAGAACTAAAAGACTAAAAGTTGAAGTGGTAGCAAATTAACAGTAATTTATTTAATTACAACATAACCGTGGATTAATAGCCAGGCTAAAATCAAATGCAGAGTAATAACTTACAACAATTTATCTAATTGTGAAATAGGTTCACATTGTCACTTACCTTGTTAAACTGAAGGAAATAGTAAGGATCATCTTCTATTATGAGGAAATCATATTTTCTTGCGAGCTAAAAAAGGTTAAAGTAGTACATTTATTTCTTAAGAGCTATCTAAAATTAAAAGCATTTGGAATCTTCGTTCTTTGTACTCATTCATTCCAAAAGCAATTGAGTGCCTCTGCTCCAGACAATAGAGGTAAAGAGATGAGCTGCTCAAGGCTCTTGCTCTCATGGAACTTACACTGTATGGGAAAGGCGAAATATACGTAAGCCAATGGATAAAATGAACAGAAGAAATATTAGACGGGGGACCTATGGGCTCGTAGAACATTACACAGGGTGACGTCAAAGAGTGAGAGAAACAGCGTAGCTATTTCAGGTTGAATCACTGGGAAGCCCTTCCTGACAAGGTAACACAAGATCTCAGAATGACAAGGAGGAGCCAGTTGTGCCAGTATCAGGGAAGAAGCTTCTAGACTGAGGGATGAGCAAGAGCAGAGGCCCTTTGGTGAGACAAAACCTTGGCATACTTAAGGGTGAGAGAGAAGGCCAGTGGGAGTGCAGCAAGGGGGCTACAAAACAGATGGTGAGAGAGAGCCTGTGAATAGTGACCAGCTCACCTGGCTTTGCAAGGCCGGTCAAGGAACCTGGATGTCATTTTAATCGCAATGGCAGCTCCGGAGGACCAGGAGCCTGGCCCTGCGCTTACACTGCAGCAGGGGAGGGACTGGAGTGGCTGCCGTGTGAACGGCTGGAGACCAAGAGCTGAGGGTATCAGAGGTCTGGGGAGGAAACATCCTCGGAGACCAGTGAGGGAAAAAAGTGGTGTCTGAGAAGATGGTGACAGCAGTGGTCATGGAGGGAAAGAATGGGTTTGGATCAATTGGTCGGTAGAGTCCACAGGATGGATTGGATGCAGTGAGGGTGGAGGGTGGGGGAAGAGGGGGGGGAATGGAATAAAAGGTAATTGATCACGCTGGCCCAATGTATGGAGATGAAGAATGGGAGGGGCTGCGGGTGAGAGGTCTGGGTGTGTCTGGACACGGTCAAGACTCCTGTGTTTCCATGTAAGGCTTCAATTGCCTCTTAGACCTTTATGTTAGATGCTGGATACAGAAATGGGATAGAGAAGTCTGCAGTTCAGGTATTTCCATTACGGAATGCCATTTCCAGCCACAAATTGGATGAGGGTGTCTTGGGAGACTGTGTATATAAGAGAAACTCAGAACAGAGCCAGGAGTGTGTGAAAAATTAGAATCTGATCATATATATATATATATATCTATATATATATATAGATAGATATATATAGATAAAGGAACTGTTTTGAAACCTTGTGACACCACTGCAGTGATTCAATTCTGTATTATTTTAACATGGGTTTGGGACTTATTTTGAAAAACTATTTGTAGTGAAAGGCTAGGGATTACAGTCAGGTACATAAAAAAGACTTCGCCAAAAGGTGCATTTTTCTTATTTTTCAAAGGTTTCTGTATAGCTCCATATTTGTTTGATACTTTAAAAAAATGTTAATGGTGAGAAGCTTAGGAATCTTGTCAGGTACCTACAGTGGAATTTACAGAAGGAACATGCCTCTTATTAACAAAGAATTTCTTTGTGAATTGGAAGGACAAAGAGTGAAAAAGAAAAGAGATAAGTTGAAAATAAAAATAAAATAATGAAAGCCAAAACTTGGAATCAAATATTAAATAACCTCATAAAATTTAACATCAGGCCATGAATGCTATTTTGGTGAAAATATCAATTAAAGGGAAAGAAAAATCTCATAGTTAACAAAGGATGTAGTAATTTCTTGTGTTTAAATTTATTAGGACCTGTGGCATAGATGACTTTCTCTTACCAAAAATGATTTTCTCTGAAAGCAAGAGGCCACTAAGAAAGGGAACTTGCATAGTACTCTTCTAAAAAGTAAAAGCAAAAAAAGAATATAGCCATGTAACACATTCTTTAAAAATACCTCATAGATTTCCTTTTTGCGGTCACTTGTCAATGAGTTTCCAGTGGGGTTGTTGCCATTTGGGACAGTATAAAGCAATTTTGGTGTGTTTTTCTTGGGATTCTTTGAATCTTCTGGTTTCCATTTGGAAAGTATTTCTTTGAGGGAGTCTGGAACAATCCCATATTCATCACTGGAAACATTAATAATGTTACAGCCCAATGGCAGCAGCTGTTGAGCACAGAGAAAAAAGGAAAGCCCAAGATTCAGACCTGATTACAAAGTGTGTCATTGATTCTTTGTGTCCTGAGAAGACTACCCTTTATACCCTTAAACATATAACCTCTCAACTCTACCTCCAGAGGGTTTAGGTTGTATATTTTAATTCTATTGTTGCTCTGGGGCCAACTCCACTATTGTTCAAATATACCCCATCAATTTCCAGAGGAAGGATTATACTTCCTTGCTCATGTATGCCCGCCAGGCTTGGTCATGTGTCTTCCTCTGGTCAATAAACTGTGGGCAGAAGTGACGAGTGTTCCTTCCAAGTGCCTTGCAGTGGACATACAATGTGAGAGAGAAATAAGTCTTTGTAGCTGTAAGCCACCAAGATATGGGGGTCATTTGTTATACAGCACAACCTAGTCTCTTCTGATTGAATTATCATTATAATTAGAACTGGTTCATAAAATCGGTGTTTATTAATAAATGTGTTGTGACAGAGTAAATTAATCCTATAAAGCATCTGTTAGGCTAATACATAAAATAGTTACAAGCAGAGGTAATATTCAAATATTTAACAAGTGGTGTCATAATGAGAACATCAGATACTTCTGCAGGCTTAAAGTAGGTCTTGGAGGCTTTTTATCTGTGCTAGTACTAATTTTGTACCATGGGAGGTTCAGGGTGGTCTTGGGAAAGGGGTCAGGGAGAACAGAGTATGATGGGGCACTGAGGGGGCTCAGAGCAGCAACTTACCAAGAAGTGTGGAAGTATTTAAATATTTTGCCCATATGACAAATTTAAATGGTCTTTGACGGAAGGAGACTAGACTTTGGGTGGTGAGCACACAATGTAATATACAGCTGGTATATTATAGAATTGTGTGTATATATATATATATATATATATATATATATATATATATATATTTTTTTTTTTTTTTTTACAGAGACAGAGAGAGAGAGAGGGATAGACAGGGACAGACAGACAGGAACGGAGAGATGAGAAGAATCAATTATTAGTTTTTCGTTGTGCATTGCGACACCTTAATTGTTCATTGATTGCTTTCTCATATGTGCCTTGACCGCGGGCCTTCAGCAGACAGAGTAACCCCTTGCTCAGGCCAGTGACCTTGGGTCTGAGCTGGTGAGCTTTTGCTCAAACCAGATGAGCCTGTGCTCAAGCTGGCACCCTCGGGGTCTCGAACCTGGGTCCTCGGCATCCCAGTCCGATGCTCTATCCACTGCGCCACCGCCTGGTCAGGCAACACTAATATATTTAATGAGAAATAAAATAAAAGGTCTTGGATTTAAAAGGCACATGTACCATGAATAAAATAAATCAATATCGAGCCATGAGATAAATATTTCCTCATCGCTTGGCACATGGTTTCTGTCTGGGTATATGAGAGCACTTTGTGTCTGCACACATGTGCTGTTTATGTAGACATGTTTTATATTTATAGGCATTATGCAATCTTAAGCCTTAGAACTGTAGGAAAATAACTAATAATTAGTGTCAAATCATTAGAAAAAATCAGTTATTTTACTGTAGTTTATTTTTAACTGTGGTAAAAATCTATGTAACAAAACTGTGGCCATTTTAAATTGTATAGCTTAATGGCATTAATTACATTCACATGTGTGCACTTCCATCATCACTATCAATTGCTAAAACCTTTTCATCACCCCAAACAGGAACTCTGTACCCATTAAGCAATAACTCCCCATTCCTCCCTTCCCCAGATGCTGGTTACTTCTAATCTACTTCTGTCTCTATGACGTTACCTACTCTAGATATTTCCTACATTTGTCCTTTGAGTCTGGCTTCTTTCACTGAGCATAATGTTTCAAGGTTTATCCATGTTGTAGCATGTGTCTGAATTTTGTTCTTTTTACAGCTGAATACTATTCCATTGTCTATACACACTACACTTTGTTGTTATATTCACCTGCTGATGTACATTTGGGTTGCTCCCACATTTTGGCTATTGTGAATAATGCCATAATGAACATTTGTGTTTTTGTCTGGGTCCCACTTTTCAATTCCTTGGGGTACTTACTACAAGCAGAATTGGTGAATCACATGGCAATTTATGTTTAAAATTTTGAGGAACTGAAAAATTGCTTTCCACAGTGGCTGCATGATTTTAATTTCTAACAATGTACAAGGGTTCCAGTATATCCACATAGTCACCAAGACTTGCTATGTTCTATTTTTTAAAAAAGAAGAGCCATCCCAGTAGGTATGAAGTAGTATCTTCCTATGGTTTTGATTTTCATTTCTCTAATGACTAGTGATGTTGAGTATCTTTTCATGTGCTTATTGGCCATTTGTATATCATCTTTGCAGAAATGTTAATTCAAGTCCTTTCCCTATTTTTAAATTAGTTCTCTTTGGTTGTTGAGTTATAGGAGGTCTTTATATATTCTGGATATTAAGCCCTTATCAGATAAATGATTTGCAAATATTTTCCCCCATTTTTTAGGCTGTCTTTTCACTTTATTCATAATGTCCTTTGATACTTCAGAGTCTTAATTTTTTTATGAAGTCCAATTACCTATTTTTGTTGTTGTTGCTTGTGTTTTCAGAATCATATCTAAAAATTCAGCACCTCATCCAAGGTTAAGATTTGCCCCTACATCGTCTTCTAAGAGTCTATAGTTTTAGCTCTTATATTTAGGTCTTTGATCCATTTTGAGTTAAAATTTTATATGATGTAAAGTAAGAGTCCAATTTCTTTCCTTTCATGTGGAAATCCAGTTGTTCCACCACAATCTGTTGAAGAGACTGTTCTTTTCCTATTGAATGGTTTTGGTACCCTTGTCAAAATCATTTGGCCACAGATCTATGGGTTTATTTCTGGACTCGCAATTGTACTCCGTTGGAATATACATCTATCCTTATGCCAGTACCGCACTGCTTTGATTACTATAGCTTTGCAGTAGGTTTTGATATGGGGAAGTGTGAAGCCTCCAACTATCATCTTCTTTTTCAGGATTCTTATGGTTTTTAGGGAGCCTTCCAGTCCCATGTAAATTTGATTGGCTTTTCTATATCTGCAAAAAGGCTATTAGCATTTCAATAGGGATTACACTGAATCTGTAGAAAGCTTTGGCAGTACTGATATCTTAACCATATTAAGTCTTCCAATCCATGAATAGGTGATATCTTTTATGCTCTTGGAGGTTATTATTATTTTTTTTTGTGTGTGACAGAAAGAGGGGCAGATAGGGACAGATAGACAGGAAGGGAGAGAGATGAGAAGTTTCAGTTCTTCCTTATGGCACCTTAGTTGTTCATTGATTGCTTTCTCATATGTGCCTTGACTAGGGTGCTACAGCAGAGTGAGTGATCCCTTGTTCAAACCAGCAACCCTAGGCTCAAGCCAGTGACCTCTGGCTCAAGCCAGCGACCATGGGATCATGCCTGATCCCACACTCAACCCAGTGATCCCACACTTAAGCTGGTGAGCCTGCACTCAGGCTGGATGAGCTCATGCTCAAGCTGGCGACCTCAGGGTTTCAAACCTGGGTCCTCCACATCCCAGTCCGATGCTTTATTCACTGTGCCACCACCTGGTCAGGCTCTTGGAGGTTATTATAAATGAAAATTATTATTATTATTATTATTTATTTTTTTTTCTGAAGCTGGAAACGGGGAGAGACAGTCAGACAGACTCCCGCATGCGCCCGACCGGGATCCACCCGGCACGCCCACCAGGGGCAAAGCTCTGCCCACCAGGGGGCGATGCTCTGCCCCTCTGGGGCGTCGCTCTGCCGCGACCAGAGCCACTCTAGCGCCTGGGGCAGAGGCCAAGGAGCCATCCCCAGTGCCCGGGCCATCTTTGCTCCAATGGAGCCTCGGCTGCAGGAGGGGAAGAGAGAGACAGAGAGGAAGGGGGGGGGGGTGGAGAAGCAAATGGGCGCTTCTCCTGTGTGCCCTGGCCGGGAATTGAACCCAGGTCCCCCCGCACGCCAGGCCGACGCTCTACTGCTGAGCCAACCGGCCAGGGCAAATGAAAATTATTTTTTAATTTTCTTTTCAGATTGTTCTATGGAAAATTTTTTTTTAGGATATTGATCTTATCTCTATGTAGGGATGTTGAAAAAAGACATCTTTCATTAAGACTAGGTCATTGCTTTATATATTGATTTTTATAAAGAGTAAAAAAAGAGAATTGGTGAAATTAGAATCCATAGAGCATAAAGGTCATCTTATTCAACTCCTCTACTTGAGGCTAGAATTACTTTTGCAGCATTTGCCTTAGGTAGCAATCATGAGTGACCAAGCACCTGCAGTGATGGGCACTGCTTTATCTCCTTAGGGTGTCAGGTAAGGCTGATGGTCAGAAAATTATTGTTTTTATTTTTTTTAAAGGTTTTATTTATTCATTTTAGAGGGAGGAGGAAAGAGAGACAGAGAAGGGGGGGAAGAGCAGGAAAGATCAACTCCCAGGATGTGCCTTCACCAGGCAGGCCTGAAGTTTTGAACCGGTGACCTCAGCATTTCCAGGTCGACACTTTATCCACTGTGCCACCACAGGTCAGGTTAGAAAACTATCTTGAGTTGGAACTGTTTCCCTTTGGTTCAGTTTAGTTTAGTTTCCAGCCTTTGGTTCAGTTCTCTCAACTTAAGGATATGCACAGACAGATCTAATCCCTCTGTCATGTGACTAAGTTTTATGTATTTGAGGGCAGTTCTCATGTGTGTTGAGTCTCCTGTTTTTGGGGAAAACAGCCACAGTTCCTAAAACCATTGATCATACGGTATGGTTTCCAGTTTTCCTATTCACGCTGATTGCTTTTCTCTGAATGCTTTAGTTTGTATATGTATCTATCCTAAAGCGTTTTGCTCCAAACAAACCTCATTCTCAGTGGTGTGTTGACCAGTGCACAGCAGAGCCAGATGGTCTGTTTCCTCTTTCTGGTTATTATGGTCCCATTAATTTAACACTGGAGTGGAAAGTCCTAATTATACCATATTAGTTTGCAGTTATATTAAATTGACATAAAAATGATTTTACTTAGGCATATGATAATTAAAGAGGGTAATGAAAAAATAAATTTTTATAAATTAAGTCACCTTTCAAGTGAAATATTAAGAAAATTGGACATGATTTTGTATAACCTAATTTTAGCACCTGTTCATTTAAATTTGGTAAAAAGAAATATGTAAAGTGGAGGGTATATTTAATATACTTTGCATATATCATTTAAAATTCTATTTACAGATGAAAGATATTATTTTATTTTTTAGTGGACAGATAATTCTAAAGGTGCAATGGTTTCTTCCTATTTATTAGAAGAAAGAGTTGCCGTTTGTAGAAACGTATACTTACAGCTTGAAGTGTTCCTGAATAAACAGGTTCATTCAGGAGGATATTATCTCCGCGATTAATGATCATTTCAAACACCTAACAAAAGAATACAGGTGAGCTCGGATAGTATTGTTTCCATTCTTAGAAATACCCCCCCCACCTCCATTCTTAGAAATACCCCCCCCACCTTTTTTTTTTTTAAGTTTTAGCTCACTAGAATTATAAAGAAGTTGAAAAATATTCTGTAAAGTGTCCACTAGGACATATTTTGTGGGCGTAGTGTCACTGTTGCAACTCTCTGCCTCCATCTCGAGAAGGAGCCACAGACAATATGGAAACCAGTGGGTCTGGCTGAGTTCCAATAAACTCTATTTGCAAAACCAGATGAAGGCTGGATTTGCCCCTCAAGCCACAGAAAGGCAACCTCTGTTCTAGGGTTAGATGAAAGATAACGTAACTGGTTTGGCTCCCCAAATTCATTTTATCCTTTTATTCCTTCTTTGAAAATGTATTAAATTTTTAGTATAAGGTATGGTGATAAAATGATGAACATAAGGACACAGTTTCTTCCCTCATACAAGTACTAGTCCAGGAAAACTAGAATACTAATTAAATAATTACTTAAATAAATGTATATTTAAAAATAGTGATGAATGCTATGAAGTATAGGTGCACAATGTTATAAGAGCTCATTGTGGGAGGATCTGGGCATTCAGGAAACCGCAGGGCATTCAGAGAAGGTTCCCTGAGGAAGTGATGAGTTGGGACAGGGTGTCAATAGGTACAGTTTGAGAAACTGAAAGAATTCTGTGGCTTGAGGCAGAGTGTGGAGAGAGAGTGGAGTGAGATCAGACAAAAGTGGGCAGAAACTGTCCATGCAGGCACGGGCCCAAGTGGGGACAGTAAGAATTTTAAGAAGAGTGTGGGAAGGGGGAATCCCATGATCAGATATGCATTTTGCGAAGATCATTCTGGCTGTAATATGAAAGAATTAAAGAGGAATGACAATACATGTGGAAAGTTTGGGAAGTTTTTATGGTTATTTGGGACAGAGAAGGGGAGTTTGAACTAGGGTAAGGATGGTGGAACTGGAGAGGAGAACAGAGAGGTTTCAGAAATCAAAACCAACAATGTAATTATGGACAATAAGGGTGTGACGATTTTTAATGTGGGGTACTCTTTTCTTTCAGTCTTACCTTACAAAGACCTTCTTGGCTGCCAGTTGTGACACATATATCCATTTGTCCTTGGCTGGATGGATAATGGAGGGTGGGAGGATTATGCAATTTTACTTGTAACTGTTTTAGCCAGGACAACAGCTCTGGGATTCTAAAGCATAAAATGTATTTTCAAATTTATAGTAGTTCAAATCATAATAACAGAGGAATTAAATGATAGCTATATACTAGTTACTTTATATATTCAATTTTGAAATCCTCAAACACTTTTTGGCCAATATTAATATCCCTATTCAAAAGATAAGGCAATAGACTTAGCGATTAAGAAATTCACATACAGTGAATTGAATCAGCTAGTGATTAAATGAGCTAATATTTGAATACATCTAGTCTGAAAACCTATAGTCTTTATTTTACAATAGAGCGTTCACTTAATAATTAATTCTTTGTTTTTCTTAGGAAAATTTCCATAAGTTACCTCGAAGTTCAGGCCCCAAAATTTCTTTGTATCATAGAAGGGAAAGCTGATGTGTTTATTACATATAATTCATACATACAAAACCTGTATTATATTTCGATAGTTTTCCATCACAGAAAAAAAGTAGGCTTTAGTCAAGGAGAATGTATAGACACTCCATAAATTAACCTTTATCATTAGAACATCAATTAAGGAGAATCTTCTTAAGGTATGTGTTCCAGCTTCCCTTTAAGAATTAAAAATATTTGAATGGAGGGCAACATGTTTACATAGCTGGGAAGGAAACAGAATTCTTGAAACACTGCCCTAGGTCTTAAATTTGCTGCTTCCTGGATCATCCTTTTCCTCCCTTCTCCTAACCTGCTTCTTCGCCTAGCTACCTCCCCGTTCTTTTCAGTCTCAACTCAATATAGTTCTACCTTCAAGAAGCCTACCAACTCTCCCAGTCAGGTAAGGGGGAGAGGTCCCTGAGGAGTGTAAAGCATTCAATATCCTGATCCTGTTGCTCTTAATTCTCCTTGGAAAACCCTTCCCCAAACCTTCCTGTCACTTAATCAGTGGCCTTTAGAATACTGCTCATGAAAACGATCCAACAAAATGACATGATCTCTAGTTACCCAGCACTTTGAGAATACTGAAGTGCTCTCTTCATTGTCTCTTCATCAAATCGGATGGTCTTTCCATTTTCTATGGTGATAACAGCAGTCTTAAAGGGAAACGTGTTCGGATTTGGTGATCCAGTGGCCAAGGAGATGAGCGATTTCGGTGCCCTGTTCATGATCTCAGCTACAATAAATACAGGAGAGGCAGTGACACTTTCCTAAACAGCGATAGTTCAGTATGTGGCATTACAGTCAAGAAAACTGTCAAGTTTAGCAATTTCTAGTGTTAGGATGCTAATCTAAAATAAACATAAAATAACTGTGGACTTACCTCACTAGTGGAGGAACTAAGGGATGGAGATGTCCAACTAAGAAGGCAGAGTGACCGGGAAGATAAGGAAAGAGCCGCAGTAACAGAAAACCCTGCTCCATTAAGCCCCTACCTGCTGGTCAAGCTTCAGGGCTCACCCCTTTCTCTCCCAGTTACCAGGCACCCCCACTCCGCACACGTCTGTCTGCACTCTATGTCTAGTCTCTACTTAGGTTCCTGGGAAAACCTTTCTAGACAGCACGCCCTCTCTCTTCCAGGGCTGCGTCCCACAACAGCCTGCTCCTCCCGGTTGCTGCTCCTACTGCACCGGAGCGGAGACGCCAGATGCCCCGCCTCCGCCCCAGCCCGAGTGCAGGTTTGCCCGCAGAGCCTGGCTCCCAGTGCGCTTCCACAGCTGAATGAATGACTGCAACCAGGCGGCCTGTAGGCGCCACCCAGAGAGGCTGTGCGAGGACCGGGCCACCCCCACCCAGGGACAGGGACGCTGCCCCAGCACTCACTCAAGACTCGGATGGGAGAAGGCCTTCTCGCCGCGCTCGTGGCGGTGATGAATCGTGCGTAATTCATGTCTCAGACCCAAGCACCGAACGCCTTCTTCGGTAGCTGGAGACTTGAACAACCAAATAGCCGCCTCACTCTTGAAACGTCACCTTAGCTGATCTGGTTGAGTCTGGGTTCAGCACCGGGAGCGCAGCACCGGGAAAGTGTCGCCGAAACTCCCGGGCCGGAGGCGGCGCTGCGAGCCTGGGTTCCGAACCGGCCCGGGGCGGGTGGCGAGACCAGCAAATTCTATCCACAGAGGGGCGATCCGCTCGTTGTCCGGAGCCTGCGCCCACGTGCTCCGGCCGCGGCAGGGGCAGTGTCCGGTTGGCAGCCGCCCCCCTCCGCCCCGCGCCGCAGCCTATCGCTGGCCGGCCGGGCGCCCCGCCCCGCCCGGGTCATCGCCCGGGGTGCGCGGGCCGGTGCGGTTGGGGCACGCCGCCAGGCACCTGCAGACCTGGGCCCGGGCCCGAATCAATTCAAAGCGACTACAACTCTTGACCTTGCATCTGGGAGTCTCCGCAAGGGAGCGTCCCTCCGGGTGCACCGGGTCGGAGACTTTGCAGGGGGTAGGTGGGTGTGGGGCCCGGAAGTCCGCCGCGATCCCACTTCATGAGTACCCTCTGGCGGCTGCTTTGGTCCATTGCAACGGGTTTCCTAAAACGCATTCAGCCTGGCGCTTCCCGCACGGAGATTACCTACACTCGTGGTTACCTGGCCGGCCCCTGGCAACACAGAGTGCATTTTGCCAGTCGGACCAATGCTGTGTAAAATACTGTCCTTTTGTAACACATCTATAGGCACTGTCTGGGAAGCCAACAAGGCGACCCAGATGATTTCCAGAGTCACTTTATCCAAGATCTGAACTTTTTAGAGTGAGGGTGCAATATGGATAAAAAGTTTGGAAGAACCACTCTTAGGATCTCCTCAAATTTTAGAGTCTATCTTGGATTTTTTGATCATTCATTGTGGACTTAGGTTGGAAGTGTATGTCCATAGACATTCATCTATTTGAGTCAATCCTCTTTTCTTACTGAATAATCCTCCTCATCTTCCACCTCTCACCTCCCCACCCCATTTTCTCTGTGATTTCTCCTGCTTGGATCACTAACATGCAATACACAGGGTTTCCATAGGAGCGCTTGTGAGATGATTTTGAGACAATCTCTCCTTATTCTTCAAAGTCTTTATTTTTAGCGAATTCAAAACTGGATTCATTCATTCAGTAAACATTTATTGAGTACTTCCTGAATGAGTACTGACACCCTGCAAAAGGGCTGCCTTCTAGACATAAATAAATTGATCCAGATAAGACCTAAATAACTGCTGTAATGTAAGTCTTTGTGACAGAAAGATGAGATGACCAGTCAGTCTTCATGCCAGCACCTAAGTAACAGGAATATCTTTAGTAAAGCTGCTAGCAACCCAACAGACAGTAGACTTCTGGATTCAGAGATGTGAAGTGGTTTAAATCCCACCTGATTTACCAGCTGGATGTGTTAGGACAAGGTACTGAATCTTTCTATGTATCAGTTTTCTCACAAGGCCATTGGTAAGACTAAATGAGATAATCTATGTTAGGCTCATTAGCATAGTGGTCTGCACATCGTAAAAGCACTCAGTAAATGTTAGCTATTACTATGAGCAGTAACAATGATTTTAGCAAACTTTGAGACTCAGCCTCCAAATGTTATGGTTAGAGAAACCATGTAGCAACTTTTAAGGCAAATTGTTTCTTTAGTTACGTCACATATACAAACCTTACAGGCTGAGTGACTGGAACAACCGAAATGTGTTTTCTCACAGTTCTGGAGACTGGAAGTCCAAGATCAAGATGCCAGCAGGTTTGGTTTCTCCTGAGGCCTCTCCTCTTGGCTTGCAGATGGCTACCTTTTCACTGTGTCCTCAGTGGCATTTTCTCTGTATGTGCGTGTGTCCCTGGTATCTCTTCTTCTTCTTATAATGACACTAGTCATATAGGATTAGGGCCCCATCTAGCAGCCTTGTTTAACCATAATTACCTCCATAAAAGCTCTAGCTCCAAAGACAGTCACCTTGGGCTTAGGGCCGCAGCACATGAATTTTGGGAGACATACTTAGGTCTGTAACTGAAGTTAGAACATCAGGCATGAATCTGACAATTTTCATGGGTTGGGAATTGGGGAGCAGCTTAGCTGGTGGTTTTCGTTTGGGGTGTTCCAAGAAGTGGCAATTGAAATAATGGTCAGGGCTGCAGTCATCTGAAAGCTTGGTTGGGACTGGATGATCTGCTTCCAAAGTGGTTCATTAACATGACATATATATATATATAAAGTCTACCGGAAAGTTCTGTCCGTTTTTGGAATAAAACAAAATACAAATTTTTCTTACCGTCAATAAACTTTATTAAATAATATAATTGCCATTATTATTAATGATTTCTTGCCAGCGTGAGGGCAATTTGTATATCCCATTTTTGAAAAATGTTTTATCTTTTGATGTGAAAAATTGAACCAGTGCTTGTTTGGTATCTTCTTTATTTTTGAATTTTTTGCCCTTCAAAAAAATTTGTAAGGACAAAAACAAGTGATAGTTGGAGGGTGCTAAGTCCAGGGAATATGGTGGATGCGACAGATATGCTTCTGTAGCATTTCTTCCTTGTTGAAATTCGTAAAAATTACAGTGGTGTAAATGAACTTTATCAGTAGCCATGGGTACACTATCACTTCACACATAAGACTAATGTGAATCAACTTTGTTTTAATTAATTTGCTATGTCAGTATGTATACATTAAGTGATAAAAATAGAGAGGCACACATGCGCCAAATAAACATGTGCTTACATGTCAAAACTTGTTGTGATAGAAACGGACAGAACTTTCCAGTAGACCTTATATTTTTTTTCCTAGGGCTGCTCGAACAAAGTGCCAAAGATGGGTGGTTTAGAACAATAGAAACTTATTGTCTACCAGTTCTTGAGGCTAGACATACAAGATCAAAGTGTCAGCAGGGTTGGCTCTTTCTGAGACCTGAAAGGGAGAATCTGTAATGTGCCTCTCTCCGAGATTTTGGTATTTTGCTGGCAGGTTTCGATGATCCTTGGCTTGCAGTTGCATCACCCTGATTTCTACCTCATCATTACACGTCGTTCTCCCTCTGTGCGTGTCTCTGTGTTCAAATCCCACCCCCCATTTTTAAAGGACACCAGTCATATTAGGGTAGGGCTCATGTTAATGACCTCATTTTAACTTGATTATCTCTGTAAAGACTTTATCTTCAAAGATCATATTCTTAAGCGCTTGAAATTAAGACTTCGTGTGTGTGTGTGTGTGTGTGTGTGTGTGTGTGTGTGTGTGGACAGATGACTATTGGCTGAAGACCTCTTGCTGGTTATTTGTAGGAGGGCTCAGCTGCTTTCAACATGCACCTCTCTGTGAATGTCCTCATAACAGAGACGACCGCTTTCCCTCCAGTTAAGTGACTCAAGAGAGAAAGGAATGGGCTTTGATGCCTTTTATGACCTAGTGTCAGAACTACACTGCCACTTCTGATGTAATCTATTCATTCTAAGCGAATACTTAAAGCTAGTCCATTTTCAAGGGGAAGGGAACAGGCTCCATCTCTTGGAGGAATGTTGCCATGTGATTTGAACATATTTTAAAACCGGCTCAGAAAGGAAGCAGAGTTAGGTCAAGTTAGACAGGAATATCGGTCAGGATAGTGGAATAAGATCAAGATAGGAATCCCGCCATAGAGATTGTACCTGTTATAAATACTAGAGTCAGGCAGTGAACACTCAAGAAAGGAGGAATCGAATAGTTAGGCAGCTAAGCTTAGTTATCAGGTTAGTTATAAAGAGAGGAAGAATTCTTCCGGGGAAGAAAGTTCTACCAGTGTTTCTCATGTTAGGCAATGGTTCCATTGTGTAGCCAGTTGAGCAAGCAGAACGGTCTGACAGGAGCCCTCCTGGAATTGTATCTCCAACATGTCCACTTCTCTCCAGTTGCTGGCAACAGCATGCAAGTCACTATCATATCTTTCTCTCGCAGCCTCTAAATCAGCCTTCCTGTGTCTGCTGTAATCACGCTGCAGCCAAAGTAAACTGGCAGATTTGATTATATTTCTCTCCACTTAAAGCCTTTCAGTGACTTCCTTAGGAATCCACTGCAAAATCTTAAGGTCGAGAGTAAAATACTTAAGGCAGCCTTTGAGAATGTACATGATCTAGCCCAGCGGTTCTCAACCTGTGGGTCGCGACTCTGGCGGGGGTCGAACGACCAAAACACAGGGGTCGCCTAAAGCCATCAGAAAATAAAATATATATGGCTTTAGGCGAACCCTGTGTTTTGGTCGTTCGACCCCCGCCGGGGTCTCGACCCACAGGTTGAGAACCCGTGATCTAGCCCTCACCTACCCCTCCAGGTTCATCTCTCAGCACTTCTCCCCTCTCTGCCCTCCCTCCGGCCATGCTGGCCTTCTAACACGTCTGCCCCAATAACAGGCTCCTTCTTACCTCTTGACCTCGCACAGGCTATTTTCTCTCCTGGAAACTCCACGCTCCGCCGAGCCTTCCAACTCTTCTTTTGGTGTGCTATTCCCAGCTGTAATTGAGTAATTCGTTTTGAAATTATTTTTTTTTTCATATTTATGTTTCTTCCATAGACGTGTGAAGCCCCCAAGAGTAGGCATCACATTTGTCTGGCAAACCACTGAAGAGTGCCACTACCTTGCATGACATTCCGGGGGAATCGCACCCTTGGGGGTCCTGCAGAGAGCAGCCCGGGCTCTGACTCCTGCTGTCTCATCTAGCGCCTGCCTCAGAGAAAGTGCTCGTTAAACATTGGGTGGAATGACTGAATCAATTAATAAAAGAATTGGAAGATACAAGAAGTATTAGAATCGGCTTGAGAAAAGGGCAGAGCCTTCAGGCGCTCTAAAATGTCAGTGTCATGTAGAGTAGAAAAAGCTAGCAGAGGACCCTGGGGCAAGGCCAGGGAGGTGGGATAAAATCAGGACGAGGGGGCAGCAGAGATGCCAAAGGGAGAACTTGGAGGAGGGAGAGGGCGGTCAAGACCGCCAGGGAGGCAGTTATAACTACGATAAAACGGGGAAGTTTCCTTGGAATTTGGTGATGTGAAGTCATTGCTGATGTTGGCCTGGATAACATTGTGGAGTGTTTTGTGCTGAAGCAAAACTGGAGTGTGTGGAGGTGAATAGTATGTTGTGGAATGAGACTGCTAACTCTTTCAAGGAGGTTAACCCTTTGAGTAGTGATTCTTTTCATGCTCATTAACCCCGGGAGTGAGGGTTTTTTTGACCAATTTATGAAAACAAGAAGAACATACATTTGCCTTTTTTTAATGTTACCTGACACATTTTTGAAATAAAAATTTTTGTACGATCGTACTCTGGACGGTCAAGAGGCACGAGGACATACATGAACATTTGTACTACTCAATGAATTGAAGGGCAGGGGAGACCGAGCAGGACCTGTGGGTTTACGTGGGGATGGAAAGAGCTTTTGTTCAGAGCAAGACGGAGTGGTTGGCCCTATGTGGGAGGTTGGATGATTTTTGCTGGGAAGGCGGTCATGCACAACCTCTCACCCTGTGCATGGCCTGTCAGAGTGCCGTCACAGCCTGTGCTGCGCTGATCGCCCTGTGAGGGGATGACTTTCCCTGTCTGAGCTTGATGTACATTCCTTTGTTCTGCTCGAGTGCCTGCCTCAAGGCCCTCAGACGCATTCTGTATTTCTGACCCCATGGGTGAAGGACGGGGTCCTTCCACCGCAGCATGGCATGGGGTGTATGCATCACACTGCCCGCGCTCACTGCAGATTGGATGGGCTGGCCATCAGGGATCAACGCATTGCAAGAGGCTGGGTCTTGGGCACTTTCTTGCTCCTATTGCTGTAAGTAAGCGCTGTACCACTTAAGCCTGGGGTAAGAGGTGGGTGAAGGTTGGTTGAGGCCCTGGGCACAGAAGAAAATATTGGGTCTCTTAAAAAAAGAGAGAGAGAAACAAGGAAAACAAAAATACATATTAACCATATTTTCAAATAAATAAAAAATATATGTACTATTAATGTTAAAATTGCACATATGAAACCAAATTTGATATCATTAGAAAAAAGTGTATAGTTGGGGGTTTGCAAGGCCCTTTGGAAATCAGGGCCTAGGGCGCGTGCCTGGTGCACCTGCCTTTAAATCCGCCTCTGCCTGGGGTGTGTGTTGTCTTTTCTCAGTGACCTTAAACTACACACTGATCTCTTCGTCAGGTGGTGCTTCTCTGCCTTTTAATCTTAGCTGCACAGCCTGGCCACCTGTGAACAGCGGTCCACCTTTCCTTTTGCAAATGGGTGTGGGAATTGGAGGGAAATATTGGTGTAGGTATGGGAGGGTTTATCTCTTTCTAGGGAACTAGGGGGCCCTATACTGAGAGAGAAAGGGGATGTGGATGTACTGGAGTTTGATATGAAGAAAGAAAATGAAGGAGAATTCATGGTGTGATTTGGTGAAAAAAAAAAAAAGAACAAAGAATATTTAAATACTTGTTTTAGAGAATAGAGAAGCATTGTAGAAATCTTATCAGTGTTATAGTCCCATTTGAGGTTCGTAACTATAGGCCAGGACCAATCCTACACTGTTAATGAGATTTGTCTTTATCAATGTTTAGCAGTTAGGGTCCAAACACAAAAGATAAGGGAGTTTGAATCCCTCCAGGATTGAGGGTTTTCATGTTGATGTAATGAGAGATCTGTGTAGCAAGAGCATCCAGAACATTAGAGAAAGAAGAGTTTAGATTGTGACTAAGAAGAACAAAGAGGGAAGTGATGAGGCCCTGGCCAGTTGGTTCAGCAGTCGAGTGTCGACCCGGCATGTGGAAGTCCTGGGTTCTAATCGCAGTCAGGGCACACAGGAGAAGCGCCCATCTGCTTATCCACCCCTCCTGCTCTTGCTTCTTTCTCTCTATCTCCCTCTTCTCTCCTCCTGCAACCATGGCTTGATTGGAGTGAGTTGGCCCCAGGTGCTGAGGATGGCTTCATGGCCTCCGCATAAGGCGCTAAAAAATGGCTCCAGTCCCAATGGAGCAAGGGCCCCAGATCTTGTGATGGCAGATCTGGCAGAGCATCGCCCCCTAGTGGGCTTGCCAGGTGGATCCTGGTCGGGTGCATGCAGGAGTCTGTCTCTCTGCCTCCTCTCCTCTTACTGAATGAAAAAAAAGTAAGAGGGAAGTGATGAAATGAAGCAGCTGATAAAGAGAAAGTAGAGGGTCCTATGAACCAGAGATGCTCTGGAAGTTGAAGAACCCATGTAGTAAAAGTCATGAGCTGGAAGGATGGGAGACTGTGGGCAGAGAGCGAGATGTCTGAATTAGGGACATCTGACACAGAGTGCTTTCAGGTCCAGGGAGCGGTGGGTTGGTAGCTGAAGTGATGGAAGAGATGAAGTCAAGAACGTGAGAAGTCAGGGAGTAAGTCATTCACCCACATGGACATATGGAGAAGTCATACAGAGTAACAGCAGGACATGGCATGGAAGCGATACTGGGAGCTGAGTGCCACTGGCCATGAAGGAGGTTGGTATTTGACTGTGGCAGGAAAGGTGGTGGTAGAGCATGCATGAAGACAGAGGTGTAGCCGGACTGCATGAGTCTCAAGTGAGCAGGAGCTTTCTAAGAAGATATAGGAGTATTGGTGTGGACTTGGTTTTGGGAGAAAAGAAGATACCAGCCTCTTCGCCCACCACCTGAGCTGGGTCATAGACACGAGGACACCCTGTCACACATGAGTCAGCAAACCAATGCAGTTCTTGGGCCAAATCTGGCGGTTGGCCTGTTTTCAAATTATTTTTATATTTTTAAATGGTTGAACAAAACTCAAAAGAAGGCCCTGGCCGGTTGGCTCAGTGGTAGAGCGTCGGCCTGGCGTGCAGAAGTCCCGGGTTCGATTCCCGGCCAGGGCACACAGGAGAAGTGCCCATCTGCTTCTCCACCCCTCCCCCTCTCCTTCCTCTCTGTCTCTCTCTTCCCCTCCCGCAGCAAGGCTCCATTGGAGCAAAGATGGCCCGGGCGCTGGGGATGGCTCCTTGGCCTCTGCCCCAGGCACTGGAGTGGCTCTGGTTGCGACAGAGCGACGCCCCGGAGGGGCAGAGCGTTGTCCCTTGGTGGGCATGCCGGGTGGATTCCGGTCAGGCGCATACGGGAGTCTGTCTGACTGTCTATCCCCGTTTCCAGCTTCAGAAAAATACAAAAACAAACAAACAAACAAACAAAAAACCCTCAAAAGAAGAAGAAGATGTTGTGACATGTGAAAATGATATGAAATTTAAATTTCAGTGTTAATAAAGTTTTACTGGAACACAGTTATGCTTATTTCTTTCATTTTTCTATTTTTAAATTGATTATCTGGGTTGAATTCTTGCAACAGAGGTTGTTTGGCTCGCAGAGCCTAAAATACTCACTATCTGGCCCCTCACAGGAAAAGCTTGCCCACTTCTGCTGTAACATATGCTAAACAAAAAAGAAAATGAATTTGCGACCTTGAATGTCATTAGGAAGCAAAGCGCCATACCACATGAATGGCCAGACCATTACATTCTTTAAGCTACTATGTTAAACAAAAATTACAGAAGGCCCCTCTTTCCCTGATATAGAAATTGATAATGGGAGTGGAATGTGGCTGCAACAAAGATCTAAGACAGTGGTCCCCAACCTTATTTGGGCCACAGACCGGTTTAATATCAGAAAATATTTTCACGGACCGGCCTTTAGGGTGGGACGGATAAATGTATCATGTGACCGAGACAAGCGTCAAGAGTGAGTCTTAGACGGATGTAACAGAGGGAATCTGGTCATTTTTTAAAACTAAAACATCGTTCAGACTTAAATATAAATAAAGCGGAAATAATGTAAGTTATTTATTCTTTCTCTGCGGACTGGTACCAAATGGCCCACTGATCTAAGATGTCCCCATGTACCATTGGCTTAATGGTAGGCAGTGGATGATGATAGATCACTTCTGAAAAACTAGAAACAGTTGACTGTTGTCACATTGTGATGCATTGCGTGGTGAGTGCCTGCCGGCATGCACAACAGGTCAAAGAAAAGAATTACTCCAGGAGAGCCTGGGATTTCATTAATGTTAGAGTGTAATTTCCAAAAAGGTAAAAAATCATGATGCTCACGCACATGTTAAGTGAGCACATGTCAAGTATTTTATTTAATTCATTATGAGGGACTCCATAAAACATTCAAAATGGGTTGAAATGGTCACTTACCTTGCTGAGTTTTATATTTTATTCAGCGACAAAACTTATTTGCCTTGTCACAAACAGGTTATAAAAGCTAACTTTGTGAGGTGATGGACATAAGTAATCTTACTGTGGTAATCATTTTGCAATATATATATATGTATATCGAGTCAGGTTGTATACCTTAAATTTATACAATGTTATATATCAATTTTATCTCAATAAAACTGGAATAAACAGAATTATGTATGCAAAAAAATACTGTTAATGCATACAGTTTTTTTCTTTAGCAGAAGAAAATGCTCTATGATGATTAGGAGAGTGTTGGCCACATTGTTAACCCAAAAATGTGTTGTTATTTTACAACTTATTGGACTTAGTCATGTGGTTTCATAGGTTTTAATTGATGTTTCAGACACAACTCTGAAAACAGTTTGTTTAACTAATGTGGGGGGGGGGGAATGCTAAAACCTGGAATAAGGGATACTGTAACAATACCTGGGAGGAGTACAGAAACGCACATTGCCACTTTTATTATTGTAAAACGGCTGGATGATCCATTTGTATTTTGTTCATCTCCTCCGTGAGTTTGCATGTAGGCAATAGCGGAAATTAAAACCGGCGATGCGAGCGTGGCATTAATCCATGTGAACAGCTCGCATGTAGACAACAACGGGATTTATTGAACAATAGGAAAGTAATCTTACTTGCCTGGTTCTAGGGTTTTGTTGTGGCTGTTTCAGTTGGATGTCTGAGTGCTGGCAGGCGTAGCTTCATCAATATGTTGCATTGATTTCCGGGTTTGACTTGATGGACTCGGCTGGCAGCACATTTGGGTTTCTTTTCCTTTTTAGCTGCTTCGTGCTAGACATGGTGGCAGCTGTCTGTTGTGAAGAGAGTCCAGTGTCTGTGTGTTTTTATTTGTAAAAGTGCATAGAGCCTCTCAGGAAGGCTGGTGCTTACCTGTGCTGTGTCCGTGCCACATGGAGATGCTGTGGTCATCAGTGCCCATACTGCATGGTGACTCAGCTTGGGACTTTCCTTAGATGGATGAGGCTTTGGGCTTTACTGGATGGAGTCTGTCATCTGGATTTTAGAAATGCATGTACTATTGCAACAGTTACTCACAGCAGCTGTCTACCTTAAATAGTGTGGCATTGAAAACTGAGAACAGAACTGCTAAGGAATATCTTAAAAGCCTATGGAGTATATCTGAGGCAGTTGTTGCACATGGGTGGGTAGGATATGCGTGAACAGGAGAAAGGAAGCAGGGGATGATGGCATAAGGAGGTGGAAAAGAAGTCTGTGTGGGAGGTGGCCCAGAAAGACGACTTACTGAAGCAAAGGACAGATGTGTGATTATTTATCCCAAGGATCACCACTTCCTGCCATCACCCCTTGCGTATGTAACATAGTACCCGCTACATTGCATATAGGTCTGCACCTGTCCCACAACTGGTAAATTCCTGGAGGGCGGCCACTCTGTTTTCAATTCTTTCCTTTTGTTTTTAGAATTAACTGCTTTGCTTAGTGCCTGGGACATCTGAAATAGTACATCACTATCTCTGGAAAAATAAATCATTACACTGTATTTAGCAACTGGATTAATAGATGGGGTAGAACATATCACAGAGGAAATTAGAGGCTAGACAGAGAAGTCACATAAGAATCATGGTATATGAAAAGAAGCAGGTAGGGAAGTACAGAGTCCAGCTGGTTCTCGAATCATGTTGCTTTGTTCAATGACATTTTGTTATACCATTGATGAGATGCTCTAGGAACTCAATTCTTGTTTGTTTCAATTAGCTTATATTAAGATTGGGTTTGTTATACATTGTTTTGCTGAAGTGAGGGCTTACTTAATAGAGGAGAAATATTTTATTTGAAAATGAATATAGAAATAAGTGCTAATAAAATAATAGTTGTTAAAATGATAGACTGATTTGGAGGTTAAGAAATAAGTGGAATGACTAAGAGAGAAACTCATCTATCTAATAAAGAGATAATGAATGTTCCTGAGGAAACATTTCTCATATACGAGTCTTCCCACATTGAAATAGGTCCAGACAGGAAGCGGGGCATTATGGGAGTCACCTGAATTTTGAGAGACAGATCTCAGTTTAAATCTGCAGTTTTGAATATGTCTTGGTAAATGACTCACACTCTCCAACTTTCAGTTTCTGCATGTAAAATTTATGGAGGCTAATGTCTGCTTTGCAGGGCTGCTGTAAGAGGAATGTAATCTATAATATTGTAGTAACTACGTGTGGTATCAGATGGGTACTTGATTTATCGGGTGAGCACTTCGTAAGTTATATAAATGTCTAATTACTGGATTGTACATCTGAAACTAATATAATATTGTATGTCAACTATACAATAATTTAAAAATAAAAAATCAACAAAAAAATTCTGGTTTTGATAATGTGTTTTCAAGGTGAGCTCAAGAGAGGAAATCTAAATTTATTTTACATAAATATATTTTATCAGCTTTTTATTGTTGTTATTACTTTTCATGGCCGACTAATTTGGAAAGACTACTTGAGTATTGGAGGTCATCCAGTAAAGAGGCAAAAAGTTTAGGGCACGCGAGGGTAGACGTTCTGAGTTCTGGTCCCACGGTTTTCTTCTTCTTCTTCTTCTTCTTCTTCTTCTTCTTCTTCTTCTTCTTCTTCTTCTTCTTCTTCTTCTTCTCCTCCTCCTCCTCCTCCTCCTCCTCCTCCTCCTCCTCCTCCTCCTCCTTCTTCTTCTTCTTCTTCTTCTTCTTCTTCTTCTTCTTCTTCTTCTTCTTCTTCTTCTTCTTCTTCTTCTTCTTTGACAGAAATAAGGACAGACAGACAGGAAGGGAGAGAGATGAGAAACATCAATTCTTCCTTGCAGTACCTTAGTTATTCATTGATTGTTTTCTCATATGTGCCTTGACTGGGGAGTTACAGCAGGCTGAATGACCCCTTGCTTGAGCCAGCAACCTTGGGCTCAAGCTGGTGAGCTTTGCTCAAACCAGATGAGCCGGCGCTCAAGCTGGTGACCTCGGGGTCTCAAATCTGGGTCCTCCGTGTCCCAGTCCAATGCTCTATCCACTGTGCCACCGCCTGGTCAGGCTGGTCCTGCGGTTTTCTTGTCTCACTTCTATCTAGCAAGTTGTTCTCTCTCTCTTTCTCTCTCTCTCATTGATATCCTGACTGGAGATCAAATTGGCAACCTTTGTGAAGGGGGACAATGTTTAACCAACACCAGGACAGTTGTTTTCTCTTTTGAATTGCTTCCCATATCTAATGAGAGTGACTGGGCTATGAAATGGGATGGGTTCAAGACACGTCTGACGCCTTAAATTCTAAACCATCAATTTGTATCTTTTGTGTTCTGGTGTGCTCCTATGTGGAAAAGAACCATTGAGACCGAGTTGCATTTATGCACTAGACCACTAGGTGTCTCTCCGCACTTGCTTTTAGGGGTAGCATTCAGCTATGCTGGTTCATAATGTGCTGAATTTCCCCCTCTGCACTTTAACATTCTTCTCTAAGGTTTGTGCCAGTTTCCTGCTTAAATCCCATTCTATTCTCTCAACTCCGTGGCCTATTGAAGGAGAGAACTCCTTTATTTTCCCTATTTCACTTCTAAGAAGTATCAGTCCATATAACATGCCTAGACTTCCATTCATAGTTCTTTTAAATGACTAGGTCCAAAATATCATGAAAAAAGTATATTGCGCCTGACCAGGCGGTGGTGCAGTGGGTAGAGCATTGGACAGGGATGCGGAAGCACTCAGGTTCGAGACCTGGAGGTCGCCAGCTTGAGCGCAGGCTCATCTTGCTTGAGCAAAACCTCACCAAGCTTGGACCCAAGGTCTCTTGTTTGAGCAAGGGGTTACTGGGTCTGCTGAAGGCCTGAGGTCAAGGCACATATGAGAAAGCAATCAATGAACAACTAAGGTCTCGCAACGAAAAACTGATGATTGATGCTTCTCATCTCTCTCTGTTCCTGTTTGTCTATCCCTCTCTCTTTGTAAAAAAAAAAAAGTATATTGCATCATTGATTCAGTCACAGAGCATTTACTAAGTTTGTGTTTTGTGTGCAGCATAGGCTCATCCTTTTTTCCCTTTTGTCTGAATCTTTTAATATGTGAATATATTTTAAAATAATTTTAATGAATTAAAAATTTTCAATTCAGATGTACAGCAAAGTGGTTAGAAAATGATATACTTTACAGAGTGGTCCCTCCTCCCACCATGCTTTGGGTACCTGGCAGCATACATAGTTATCACAATATTATTGACTATATTCCCTATACTGTACTTACATCTTTGTGACTATTCTGTAACTGCCAATGGGAACTGCTTCACCCTGTCCTTTTCTCACCCCCCCCCCCCCACTTCCTCCCCTCTCACAGCTGTCAGTCTGTGCTCTGTATCTATGAGTCTATTTCTATTTTCCTTCTTTATTTTGTTGTTTAGATTCCAAGTATAAGTAAACTCATATGGTATTTGTCTTTCACTGTATGGCTTATTTCACTTGGCATAATATCCCCCAGGTCCAACTCATCTTATATTTTGATGTGAAAACACAGATTTTGTTCCTCGTGCACTAAGAAGAATTTTTGGGGAAAATGAAAACTCTACAAGCCATAGTAAATGATCTCTTTATCCACCAGAATGTGTAGATTGGACATTTTTTCTTTACAATATGTATTCTCTATCTTAGAAAAGAAGAAACATTCTGTACTGCTAATGCTTTGGGAAGTGGGAACACTGAATTCTACCATGGCGAAAAAAGTAACAGAAGGAGAACTTTTCTGTGGGAGGGATAATGAGAGTTTGGACAGAGCAGGAAGAGAGCACCAAAGGGGAGGAGGAGTAGGCAGAGGAATGGGCGTGGCTAGGCAGAGCCTGGACGTGTACCCCTGCATGGTCTGATAGTGACTGGTTACTTGAAATGGACATGCCATTCTTGTGTCCAAACCTTGTGGTTCTGGGATGACCTGGCTGTGGTGACCATCTCGGGTAAAGGGTTATTATTTTATTTAATGGACGCATTCTTGTGCTTCATTCAGAGTCTCCTACAGCTAATATCAACAACTAAGATGTTAACTAGATAGCAGTAGCAACATCTCCCTGCTTACACAGTGAGATATATTTAGCCAGTTATCTCATGACTGTTAAGTAGGGAGAGCATCAGTGTTATGCCCCATACGTCAAGTATGACGCATATTTGGGTAACCTACATATGTGCTTCTCTCTGCAATGCCGTGAGAACAGAAAGCTTGAGTGACTCCTGGACCACTAGTGGGATGGGCAGTGGCAGGAGCTTCTATTGGGGCAGGATCCCTCTGACCTGAGATTCCACGCTACCGTGTATGAAGCTGTGTTTAGGCATTGTGGAATAAATGGAGATGATTAAGACTTGGTCCTTCTTTCCAAATCATATGTATGGGGCAGAGGAAATACTGTGGGTCCCTGATGAAATGTCAGGTCAGGAAGTGAATGCATTAGGTGAAATATTTGCCTACTTGAGACAATTATCGCAACCGAGATTTTGTCGTCTTTTCTCTCTTCTGGTAGGTCTCAACTATATTTTAATACACTTTTGACCTGATGTCATTGGCATATGTGTGGGAAAAAAATGGTCACTTTCTAAATTTCCTGAAAAAGTCAAATATAAAGTCTTTTGTTGATATATGATATTACACAGAAGAATAATTATATTCTGAATCATAATATTGCTAACTTGATGCGTCTCTGGTTGAACACCTGCAACCAGAAGGTGTTAAATCTGATGACAGCTTTCTGTGGGTGTCAAGGCTTTATCTGGACCTGTACTCTGTTTGATATATTCATCAGGGATTTAATGAAGGTTTGGGGGGCACACTCATCAAATTTATGAGTGATGCAGAGTAAAAAGGATTAATAAAAAAGAAACTAAGTGACAGAAGCAGATGAAAGAGGTCGTAACATGATATAGAGATGAACCAAACTTTAAAAACAGTTTGACAGGGATAAATAGCAAACATTACATAATAATTTTTTTTCCTTGAGTATTATTGAGTCTTAACATTAGAAGCATAACAAAACAAAAATAAGCAAAACATACCAGAGTACATTAGCTCAAAACATATGTATTTATAAAGACATAATTATATGATTAAAACACATTTAATATTGTTATTATATTAGTAAAATAGTTCAAAACGCATCATGTACTATGGGACATGACTAAGTAGGTAATACACAGATTCTCCTTGTGTGTTCTAGGTCTCCTCACCAACATCACTAAAATATTTAACAACAGCCTGGATCTTGGGAGACTGTTTCATTTTGTCCTCTTTGGGAACTTTATTTTTGACAATGATATTCTCAAAGTCAGCCTTATTTACTCTGGAAATAGCTGGCAAGTGAAGATTCTATGAGTCAGAATATCTTCAACTTGCTCTATTTCAGTCGGGAGTATTATCTACATTGTGGCATATTGGCTGCAAGATCAGTCTTGTCATTCACAAGGTAACTAAGCACACTTAAATTTTTATTTTTAATCCATGAGAGGAGGGGTGGAAGAGACAGACTCCTACATGTGCCTTCACTGGTATCCACCCAGCAAGCCCACTAGGGGGTGATGCTCTGCCCATCTGGGGTGTTGCTCAACAACTGAGCTCTTCTTAGCACCTAAGGGAGAGGCCATGGAGCCATCCTCAGCGCCTGGGGCCAACTCACTTCGAGCCATGGCTTCAGGCGGGCAAGACAGAGAGTAAGAGAGAGAGAGAGAGAAAACTGAGAGGGGGAGGTGTGGAGAAGAGGATGGACACTTCTCTTGTGTGCCCTGGCTGGGAATCAAACTCAGGACATCTACATGCCTTGCTGATACGCTACTTCTGAGCCAACTGGCTAGAGCTTCACACAGTTTTTGACATTACCAAACAAAACCACCCTTCCTATATCACTGACTGTCTTTCTCTCTTGTGAATCAAAGTACATCCAGCACTGAATCTGTTTACCTGTAGGTAGGTACTGCTTTTGGAACCACTTGCATGAGGGGAAGTAATGATACAGTTTTTGCACTCTGCAACATTTTCTTGAATCTACTGTAGTCTGTAGATTCTGCCTATAACTATCCACAGAGATATTTAAAAAAACCCCACAACTTTGTGTCTGAGGTATGTGTATTTGAGAAGTGTGTATTTTCCCTAGTTACCAAAACTGTATTGGTTACAAGTGTTGCAGAAATTTAAGCTTGGCTCCTGTTTTCCTGTTTTTTGTTTGTTTGTTTTGTATGTATGTGTCTGTGTTGTTGTTTGTTTGTTTTTTATCTTGTGGTCATATGGAAGCATCCTTTTGGATGACAATGCAACTTTGCTAATGATGATCATGATGATAGTTTCCACTGTGTTATCCTAAATTTCTTCTCATCACTCTCTATGATATAGACAGCTTTCTCTCTTACGCTTTGGCTCAACTTGAGTGTCCTGATTGATGAACTTCTTGATGATCACCTTACTGAGACCCAAGCCCACCTCTTTCTTCATTTCTGGGACAGGTCCTGAAGTAAGCTGCTACCAAATCTACCACGTTGGGTATGGTGAGGCTCAGTTGAGTTGGTGAGGGTGCAAGGAAGAGAATGGAAGTCACTTATTTTAAGAATAAACATTTTATAATTTACAAAAAACCCAAAACAAAACACACAAGCCCCCCCCCCCCAAAAGAACCACCTAGGATGCTAGGATGAGATGGGAAATACATCAAGGAAAGATCGTATATAATCCAATTGACTGGAGAGAATTACTGTTATACTTTGTTATATATTTTTTCAGGTTTACACACATACACATAAACGATCTTATACATATCTTGTAATCTCCTTTTTCTCACACTTGACAACATATAGTAAACATTTTAATGCCACTCAATTACTTTTCAACATTTTAATTTTTGTCATGTAAGTATACTATACAATCCTGTTATTTTTAAATACTGTAAGTGCTGCTGTGATGAATATTATGACAGATAAATATTTGCTCATAGTCCTGATTATTTATTTAAAGAAAGTTCTTAGAAGTGTAAATTCTGAATAAAAGTTTTACACTGGAGAAAAAAAATTTTGTTGCACCCACAAAAACACTTGTTCTTACCTAATTCGAGTGTGCTGATCTCAAATCTGACATTAGTATTTCTCTATAAGCTACAGTTTTTTTTGCAATTCAAGATTTTAGGTTTTCATCTTATTGTAAAATTTTCAACATTTAGTTTAACATAATGAAGTAGAATGTCTTCTTGGGCATCATCTTTGTGAAAATATAATAATTTATATAATATATATAATACAGTAAATACACTAATACACTAAAAGATATGATTGCATCAGAATTTGTCTACAACTTCGAAATGGAACATATTAAAACACTTATTTCAGTCATAAAATTTGCACAAAACGTATTTAAATTTTAATCAGGCAAAAATTTTCATTTGTAGCTCTTGCATTTGTGTACTTGTTGAGGACAATCTTGTTTGATGCTCCAGCAGTAGTCTGCTAATCACTAACAGCTCCAAGATTTTTGGGAAACTTATGAAGGTGACTGTTCAGGAAGTGAATCTTAACGCTCATGTTATATCTAATGTTGTGAAAAGCCTACAGCATCCTTTGAACCAGAAGTTTATAGTTTTCTGCTTTTTTGTTGCCAAGGAAGTTCTTTGTAACTGCCACAAAAGACTGCCATGCTGCTTTCTCCTCCTTATTCATCTTCCTGGAAAATTCTTCATCATATATGAGGGTTCGAATTTGAGGTCCATTGAATACACCTGCTTTTATCTTCTTGAAAGACAAGGTAGGAAAAGCAGAAAGAATATGTTGAAAGCATTCACTTTCTCTATCCAAAGCCTGAACAAACTGCTTTATTAAGCCAAGTTTGAAGTGAAGTGGGGGAAAAATGATCCTGTCTCGATTAACTACAGGTTCACTCACAATATTTTGCTTCATTACTTCCAGAGCTTTACGTTTTGGCCACTCCTTCTGTGTCCAGTGTTTCTCCCAAGCTTGGCTGTCCCACAAACACAGAAAGCAAGGATACTTCATGAAACCTCTCTGTTGTCCTAGCAGGAAATTTACTATTCTAAGATCCACACAAATGATCCAGTTATGCTCCTCATACTTCAGTAAGTTGAGGACAGTTTTTATGTCATTATAATCATCTCACAGATGAGTTGAATAACCAGTTGGAACTGCTGCATAAACATTACCATTGTGTAGGAGATCACATTTCAGACTCCACTTAGAGCTGTCAAGAAATAGCCACCATTCTGTTGGACTGTAAGTGGTAACACCTAGCTGGCTGAGAAGACCACTGATATCATGACAGTTAACAAAGTGTTTGTCTTTGGAAAAAAAGTCCACAAAAATTTGTTTACGCTTCCTGAAATGGGATACTCTAGCTGACAGGTGAAGTACATTCTTTTCTTGAAGCCTGGAGGCTAATACTTCAGCTGCTTTCTTTTATAGGCCTAAATCTCTTACTAAGTCATTCAATTCGGATTGGCTAAACTGCTGAGGGGTTAATGACTGCTTGGCATTAGAAGAAGACCCTTGAGATTCTACAACCATTTCCTCATGCATCTTATAAAAATACATTTGATCACCATGTTCACTTTCTTCATTCTTAGAAGAAATAAATCCATTAACAACTGGAACTCAGGGTGTGGGATAGGTCGTATTGCTGAAGAAATATTAGGATATGTGGTCATATTCCATTTTTTCTTGCCGACACCCTTTTTATGGATCAGACAGAAATAACAGTCACTGCTGTGGTCCTTAGGTTCATGCCAAACCATGGGAATACCAAAAGGCTTTCCTTTGGATTTTCCTTTTGTCCAGTCATGAAGCATTTCCTCACAATTATGACACACAATATGAGGAGCCCATTACTTGTCTTGATTGCCAAGGGGAATTTGAAAATAGGCAATATATGCATGTGTCACAAATGATGAAATATTGTGCCTTTGATGTTGAAGTGTGTAACAGCCACATATAGAACAGAAGGTGTCAGGACTATTCTTACATTTATACCTACTCGAAGAAGCCATGATTCAATCTTAAAACAAATGAGAAGATGTTTTTATCAGATAATAATTTTTCACATTTAAAAACAACTACAATTATGTAAAAGTGATGTTTGTAAAACATTAATTGCCTTGTGGTTATGTTCAATCCAAGAGTCATTGCCCTTTAACTCCAGTTTAAAAACCAATGCATGCCATTAACTGTAACAAAAAGAAATTAAAATTGCACCAAAACTAGAGCATGCACCAAAAATCGGATTTTAGATTTGGAATCAGCGATGCAGAAATATATTAAAAAATGTTCTAAAACCTCATTCAGCAGAGAATGAAAAAAAAAAATTGTTCCCCAGTGTTTGGTATCATTCTTTAAGAGGTACATGGACAAATGAAATATGTTCAGAAGAGAGTGGCTTTATTTTATTTTATGAAGGGACTAGAAACTGTTTCATTTGAGAACATTACAAGAAAATATTTGAAGGAGAAAAAGTGGGAGTTAAAGCTTCTGCACATATTTTCAGGCTGGCCATAAAAAGAAGAGGAATTATATGCCACAAAAATATAATACAGTGTGTCCGTAAAGTCATGGTGCACTTTTGACCGGTCACAGGAAAGCAACAAAAGACGATAGAAATGTGAAAGCTGCACCAAGTAAAAGGAAAATGCTCCCAGTTTCTGTAGGATGATGTGGCAGCATGTGCGCATGCGCAGATGATGACGTAACACCGTGTATACAGCGGAGCAGCCCACGGCCATGCCAGTAGAGATGTGGACGGTACAGAGGAAAGTTCAGTGTGTTCTGTGGCTTGCTAAATTCGAATCCGTGACCAAAGTGCAATGTGAATATCGGCACATTTATAACGAAGTGCAACCACATAGGAATAACATTACTCAGTGGGATAAGCAGTTGAAGGAAACTGGCAGTTTGGTGGAGAAACCCCGTTCTGGTAGGACATCAGTGAGTGACGAGTCTGTAGAGACTATACGGGATAGGCTACCTAAGGAACCCTAAAAAATCTGTGCATGAGCCCACATTGAACTGCACTGAATAGGTATGAAACTGGGAGAGTTTTCCTTTAATTTGGTGCAGATTTCACATTTCTATCATCTTTTGTTGCTTTCCTGTGACCGGTCAAAAGTGCACCATGACTTTACAGACACACTGTATTTTGTGTCCATGGTTTTAAGTTACAGAGAGATGGTGTTTATGCAGAAGCACTTGTCACTGCCAGGGCTACAGAAACTCAGACAAGAGTGACTCAGGCAAAGAGTAGCCTGGACTCGGAGGCACAGGCACAAATGCATGGTCACTTACAGGGGAACGTGGTTGACGGTATTCAGGACCGTCAACCTGAAAATGATTGGACCCTTCCAGCCTTCTGAGTCAATGATTTGTCTTAAGCAGAAACTTTTTGTAATAAATGAATACCCGATAAGGTAATATTTGTTTTTTTTTATGTTTATAGAAATTAATTTACACGGGGTTTTGACACAAAACAACAGCAGCAGCAACAACAAAAAAATCGAATTTCAAAACTGTCTTATTTCAGAATTCATGTGTATTTTCTTCCTAAAATAATTTCAATAAAGACAGCCTCTTCAACAAATGGTGTTGGGAAAATTGGACAGCTACCTGCAAAAAAATGAAACTAGACCACCAACTTACACCACTCACAAAAATAAACTCAAAATGGATAAAAGACTTAAACGTAAGCCGTAAAACCATAAGCATCTTAGAAGAAAACATAGGCAGTAAGCTCTCTGACATCTCTTGCAGCAATATATTTGCTGATTTGTCTCCACAAGCAAGTGAAATAAAAGACAGGATAAACAAATGGGACTTTATCAAACTAAAAAGCTTCTGCACAGCTAAAGACAATAAGAACAGAATAAAAAGACAAACTACACAATGGGAGAATATATTTGACAATACATCTGATAAGGGGTTAATAACCAAAATTTATAAAGAACTCGTAAAACTTAATACCAGAAAGACAAACAATCCAATCCAAAAATGGGCAAAAGAAATGAATAGACACTTCTCCAAAGAGGACACACAGATGGCCAACAGGCATATGAAAAAATGCTCAACATCACTAATGATTAGAGAAATGCAAATTAAAACCACAATGAGATATCACCTCACACCAGTCAGAATGGTGTTCATCAATAAAACAACACAGAATAAGTGCTGGTGAGGATGTGGAGAAAAGGGAACCCTCCTGTGCTGCTGGTGGGAATGCAGACTGGTGCAGCCACTGTGGAAAACAGTATGGAGATTCCTCAAGAAATTAAAAATCGAACTGCCATTTGACCCAGCTATACCACTGTTAGGAATATACCCCAAGAACACCATAGCACTGTTTGAAAAGAAGAAATGCACCCCCATGTTTATGGCAGCATTGTTCACAATAGCAAAGATCTGGAAACAGCCCAAGTGTCCATCAGAGGACGAGTGGATTAAAAAGCTTTGGTATATATATATATATACTATGGAATACTACTCAGCCATAAGAAATGATGACATCGAATCTTTTACAACAACATGGATGGGCCTTGATAACATTATACTGAGCGAAATAAGTAAATCAAAAGAACTAAGAACTATATGATTCCACACATAGGTGGGACATAAAAATGAGAATCAGAGAAATGGACAACAGTGTTGGGGTTACAGGGTGGGGGAAGGGGAGGGAGGGGGTTGGGGGAGGAGAGCGGCACAAAGAAAACCAGTTAGAAGGTGACAGAAGACAATTTTATCAATGTCACCCCATCAAAATTAATAAAAAAAAAAAAAAAAAAAAAAAAAAGAATGTGTCTCACGGCTAATTCAGACAGTTAGAAGAATAGTATAAGGATGCTAATTCTGCTTCTCAGGCCACATCCTGCAAAAGGGGCCACAAGCAAATTGGTGATTTGGCTCCTCTGATTTTGCCAAAATTGGATTTAAAAAAAAAAATAGGCCAGGGACGCCCTGAATAGATACTGGAGCTGATGTAGCTGTTATTGCTAAGCTACATTGGTCTCCTTCCTGGCCCACTCATGCAGCAGCCACAGAATTACAAGGTATAGGGCAGAGTAAATCCCCTCAACAAAGTTCTAGTTTTCTACATGGGAAGATTAAGAAGTCATTCTGGATTTTTTAAGCCTTATGTGCTCCCTGGATGGCCAATTAATTTGTGAAGTAGAGATGTTTTGAAAAATATGGGAGTGTTGCTTGTCAGTCCTAATGGTTTAGTCAGGACTCAGATGCTTGATCAGGGATTTTTCCCCACCAAGGGACAAGGGAACGAGCAGCGAAAAATTCTCTCCCCCCTAGAAGTGGCACCCAATACCAGAAGGTGTGGATTAGAATATCAAAATTTAGCATAGGGGCCTTGGTAGCTCCTACCTCAAAAATGCATTGTGTAGACCCAATTACTTGGAAATCAGATAATCCTGTATGGGTAGACCAATGGCCCCTTTCTCAGGAGAAACCTAGGGTAACTGCTAGATTTGTACAAGAGCAGCTACAGCTTGGGCACATTGAACCATCTAATAGCCCATGGAATACACTTCCATATTTTGATCTTGTTGCTTTCTGGATTATCAAGGGGCCTAGGCGTCCCTTACAGCTTATAGGTTCTGAGCCTCAAAATTATTGTTGTTCCTTTTTCAAAGGATCAAAAACAATGGCTCTGGGAAACTTCCACTAAATGGCAAATTGCTCTTGCAAATCAATGGACAACTTTATACTGAAACTGTCAACTTAAAATCAGCTCAAAGTCTAGAATTTTATGCCTTTATCATGGCTTTTCAGCATTTGCCATATTTCCCCTTTAATCTATATACAGACAGCAAATATTTACTTATGGTGTTTCCACTATAAAGACTGCTGTCTTAGGGACAAATGCTGATGAACTATTTCAGCAGTTCCTCCTTCTTCAAAGACTTGTATGTCAACATAGAGCTCCATGTTTCATAGGACATACTCGAGCTCACTCCATACTCCCTGGAGCTTTAGCACAAGGGAATGCCCTTTTTTTTTTCTTCTCCTTTTCTCTTTTTTTCTCTTTTTTTCTTTTTTCTTTTCTTTTCTTTTTTGTATTTTTCTGAAGTTGGAAATGGGGAGGCAGTCAGACAGACTCCGCATGAGCCCGACCGGCATCCACCTGGCATGCCTACCAGGGAGGAATGCTCTGCCCATCTGGGGTGTTGCTCTGTTGCAACCAGAGCCATTCTAGTGCCTGAGGCAGAGGCCACAGGGCCATCCTTAGCGCCTGGGGTGGCTTTGCTCTGGTGGAGCCTTGGCTGCGGAGGGGAAGAGAGAGACAGAAAGGAAGGAAAGGGGGAGGGGTGGAGAGGCAGATGGGCAAGTCTTCTGTGTGCTCTGGCCAGGAATCGAATCCAGGAATCCTGCACACCAGGCCAATGCTCTACCACTGAGCCAACTGGCCAGCACCTAGGAATGCCCTTCTTGATCAAGCTACCCACAAGAAAATTATTTGGAGCAACCATGACAGATCGAGCAATTCAGTCTCATACTATTCATCACCAGAACGCTGCAGCCCTGTGTAAACAGTTTCAACTTTCTCGGGAAGCAGCATGGAAGATTGAGAAATCCTGTCCAAGGGGTTCTATACTACAATCTGCCCCTTCATTTGGAGTTAACCCTCAAGGACTCCTACCAGGACAACTTTGGCAAATGGGTGTTACTCATATACCTTCATTTGGCAAACAGTCCTATGTCCACGTTACAGTAGATACATATTCTGGATTTATACTAACCTCTGTCAGAACAGGAGAGGCTGCTAAGCATGTTATAGCTCATTGTCTGTATGCATTGCTCTATTATTGGATTTCCTAAACTGGTTAAACTGGAAATGCTCCTGCATATGGAGCAAAAGCATTTACTGTATTTTGTCATTCTTATAATCTTTAAAGTTGAGGTATTATTAAAGTGTACCCAGAAAATATTTTAAGGTCAATTAAAAAAAATTTAAAGGGGGTAGTCATATCCTGGAACTCCTATGGGTCTACCATATCATGCTTTTTGCTTAAAATTTTTTTTAAAATTTCTTTTGAATGCTGATGAACAGGAGACACCAAATCTTTTTTGCCTGCAAACTACTACCTTCTTTATTTGATCCAGCTAATAATACTGTTTTGTCTTTTTCCAAATAGCTCTAGATATATGGAAAAGATTTATATAGGTGGATGGGGATCCTCAAACCCCTCAGCAAGATCTCCTGAGCATGGCTTTTAAGATACCTAGAGGCAGAAAAAGCCCAATAGAGATTAGGGGAACTACCAGCTTTTAGGATATGCCCTTAAAGGCTCCAGCACCCCAAAGGGGTCTCATAGGATGCCATCTGGGTCCTGCTGTCAGTAGTGGAAAGGAAGGTCATAGAGCTAAAGCCTGCCAGACTTACATGCCTCTGCTGTGAGGAAACAGGGACACTGGAAGGTAGCCTTCCCCCTCGCTCCTCTAAGGGAGGGTTCAGTCTCTTCCAGCCCTGATCCAGCTACCTATGACCTAACCTTGCCCAGAATGCTAGGGTTTGCCACTGAAGGCTGAAGGTGCCCAGGGCTGTCAGCCCCATCTACAACACTGTGGATGAGCCTAGGATATTTCTTCCAAGAAACAGGTAAACTGATCTCATTTGCAGAAGGGCCACTTAACTATGTCTTGCCTTAATAGTCAGGTTTTTTATTCTTCCCTTGAAGATCTCTGTTGTGGGTGTTGATAGTCCTATTTTCTGCTGCTTTGTTTAATATATAGTGTTTCCTTTATTCCTCCTACCTCAATGCCCCACTCATATTTTAGGCTGGGACCTACTCCTAATTTAGAGCTCTCTTTCTCCCTTTTGCCAACTTCTATTATGAATCTACCTTTGCCACCCAGCTTAGTGTATCCCAAGGTTCTCTTTACCAAACCACAGTCACAGAGCTCCAGAGAAAAGCAACCTGGTCTCATCTCTCCAAGCAGAGGAGAACAGAAACTCCATCGCCACACATGCTGCAAATGGCTTTTCCAGTCTACCTGAATCATTACCAGCTAGAAGCAGCGGTCATTGGGACTTGGACGTGAGCTGCAAAGTATAGAATTGTGACAATTCCTGTGCCATGCGGACTTTTCCTGGATGTGGACTTTTCCTGGACTCCTGCTCCTTGTGACAGCTCCTAACAGACTGAACTGGGGTTGGGTTGCATTTTTCAGGGACTTGGCATGGTGTTGGGCCAACTTGGACTTGGTGAACATGTTAAGGACACTACTCTTTTATGGATTCTTGCTGTATTGGCCAAGAGTTTGCTTAAAGACTTTAATCACTGTAAAAAAAATAGAAGACTAGATAAAGAAGATGTGGCACATATATGCCATGGTATACTATTCAGCCATAAGAAATGATGACATGGGATCACTTACATCAAAATGGTGAATTCTTGATAACATTATACGGTGTGAAATAAGTAAATCAGAAAAAAACAAGAACTGCAGGATTCCATACATTAGTGGGACATAAAAACAAGACTAAGAGACATGGACAAGAGTGTGGTGGTTATGGGGGGTGGGGGGAGGGAAGGAGGGAGAGGGGGAGGGGGAAAGATTCAAAGAAAACTAGATAGAAGGTGACGGAGGACAATCTCTCTTTGGGTGATGGGTATGCAACAGAATTGAATCACAAGATAACCTGGACATGTTTTCTTTGAATATTTCTTTAAATACCCTGATTTATTGATGTCACCTCATTAAAATAAAAATTTATTTATAAAAAATCAATTAATAAATACTTCTAAATATTAAAAAATAAATATTTGTAAAGGAATGAATAATTTCCATGGTCTATGTGTTCATTATCACCTGGACTTTTAAAATTCTAGACAGTTTTTTGTTATTTGTAATAACTCACATATATAATAATATGCTGAGCTGAAGGTGCCATTTATTATTATTTTTCCCTTTTATTCTAGGGAGAGAATGGTCAGAAAGTCATCTTGTTGTCCTTTGTAGGTAGAAAGGCAGCTTCCTCCTCAAATTGTCTTTCTGGAGGCAGCTGGGACTGAGAGAAGTGCCCGACACAGAGAAGTCAACAGTCAACAAGTTATTTGGTAAGTAAATGAGTGAACAAATGAATGAACGAATGAACAGTATAATACATTTTGGTGGTTGAAGAAGATACTTCTATTTTCTAAGAGGAGAGGCATAACTAGATACTTTGGGTGTCCCAAGTGAAAAGGGAGCCCCTGCCTGATGTCTGAGGGTGTGGCTTTCTAAGCAGGGAAGTGAGATATTGTCTCAAGGTCTACGAAGAGATGATAGACAGCTAAACATGGTGCTGCTGGATGTGACCCCATGGGCCAGACTGAGGATTAGTGACTAAGGGAATTCAGGCAAAAGAGAGCCTTGTTCTAATTTGCAGGCAGTTGGATTATCCTCTCTTTAAGACAGAGGTCCCCAAACTACAGCCCGCGGGCCGCATGTGGCCCCCTGAGGCCATTTATCCGGCCCCCACCGCACTTCCGGAAGGGGCACCTCTTTCATTGGTGGTCAGTGAGAGTAGCATAGTTCCCATTGAAATACTGGTCAGTTTGTTTATTTAAATTTACTTGTTCTTTATTTTAAATATTGTATTTGTTCCCATTTTGTTTTTCTACTTTAAAATAAGATATGTGCAGTGTGCATAGGGATTTGTTCATAGTTTTTTTATAGTCCGGCCCTCCAACGGTCTGAGGGACAGTGAACTGGCCCCCTGTGTAAAAAGTTTGGGAACCCCTGCTTTAAGATCTACTTGGGGCCTCTGCCCATCTTACCTGCGTCAAACTCAGAGTCAGCCTCAGTATCATCTGATTGAACTGGGACCAGGGGTATCAGCTACCATGTGCCAGCAAGAAGCTATGGCAGTAATAGAATTTTCAGGAGAATATGGATTCTTTATGCTTGTGTGTAAAACTTGAACTGACATTCTCACATTCGGACCAAGAAAACTTCTAGGTTTTTGGTGATTTGGGGATGAGAGTTTGCCTCCAAAGGAAGACCCGGTAAAATGTAAGCTAACCGTAGGCGGGGATTCCTGATGTTTTGTTTATGGATGTGTCCCAAGCAGAGAACCATGACTGGCACATAGTAGTCACTCAATATTTGTTGAATAAATAAATACTGGATTTCCTACTAATATGGTAAATGATATTCAAAGTGTTAATTAATTAGAAAAATAAAGACATAGCCCTGTAGTTATCTTGATTTGTGGAGCAATTTATATAATCTGCTCATTATCTACTAACACATGCACAAAGAGACGTGAGGACAGATAGAAGACAACATTTTTATTCTAAAACAGGGATTCTTTTCAGCTCGTCTCCTTTTTGCAACCTACCCGGCCATAATTTTGTCAATGTCATCATTGTTATCAGTGAGGAGATTATAATTCTGATTTACCTTTCAAACCAAATTTTTGTCTGTGTTATGAATGCCAAAGCTAGGTGGAGCAAGGGCCACTGAGGTCTACTATAATACAATAATGTGTGAGTAAAATTAAAAATGAGAAATGTCATGACCTCGCTGACAAATGCTGTTGCAAAAAACCACAGATGCTGTTTGAAATTGATGATATAGTGAAACTTAGTTGAAGCACGAACTTGAATATATAAATCTTCCATAGCACTGCTATTCACTGATATGAATTCTAAAGGTGCTGGCCCTTATAAAATGAAGTATGTTTTTGAGTGTTTCTTACTCATTTACTGATTCAGATGTCTGTTTCTTTTTTCCTGTAGTTCATACAATGTGACTAAGAAGGATGTTTATTTTAAAATTCTAGAATTCTTGTTTTTTTTTTTTAATTTTATTTATTCATTTTAGAGAGGAGAGAGAAAGGGAGAGAGAGAGAGACAGAGAGGGAGAGAGAGAGGAGAGAGAGACAGAGAGAGAAGGTGGGGAGGAGCTGAAAGCATCAACTCCCATATGTACCTTGACCAGGCAAGCCCAGGGTTTTGAACCGGTGACCTCAGCATTTCCAGGTCGATGCTTTTATCCACTGTGCCACCATAGGTCAGGCTAGAATTCTTGTTTTTACTTAAAAGATCAACCATAATTAGGTGGTTTTATCTCCCCCCCCCCTTTTTTTTTAGAAAGGCTTCAAGATAGGATTTGAAAACATTATTGCAAAAAAGAGATTATTCAACCTGCAGTCTTTTGGAAAAAATAAATACATATTTGTGCTGTATTTGAAAAGATGCATAAAAGAGTTTTGATGGACAGCAGCCATTAGGTGAGTTAAAGCTTCTTTCCTCAGAAGTGTGCATAATAGTTCCCTGAGGAGGATAAAGAGAAATGGAAATTTTCTTTGAAAGGCAGAAGTTTTTTAATAAGACTTTTTATAGAGAGGTGGAGAAAAATGCATAGGGATTTTTGACCAATTCCTGGCAAAAATAATCAAGATTATAAAATCAGCAAAGATAGGAATGATTCTAAATGGTGTTTGGATGTACCTTAAGCATGTTCTAATAAACACTGTAATATAAGGAGGGGCTATATCAATTTGGTGAAAAGAGAATATGGAGTTTTTTATAACACAGAGCAAGAGAAGTCCATATTCTTATTGAAGCTACTCTTTTGAGATTACAGTTTTAAAAATAATTTGGCTGAGTTCACATGTTCAAAGGCCAATCATTTGAGACAAGGACTTTTTTATCCACTTTAAATCCAAGGATGCATCCAGTATTTAGAAAATATTTAGATTCTCTGAAAGTTAATGCTCAAGCAAGCAGGCAAACGTCTCTCACATGGTAATGTGATAATCAGTGTGCCCCATCACCCAGATCTTGGCAAGGAGCTTCCACTAGACGTTGTTAGAAAAGAAATGAAGATGAAGGACAAAGATTTTTGGACTGGGAATTTTAAAATGAGCACAAAATTGACATTGTTCTCTTGTCAATTACTGTCTTCAACCTAAGTGGTCTCCACCCCCTGCCCCCAAACCCCCAGCACTAGAGACTTGTTTGTTTGTTTATTTATTTATTTTCCTGTTTTATTGAGTTGTAATTGACATGTAACATTGTGTAAGTTTAAAGTGTAGCATGTGATGGTCTGATACATTTATAAATTGAGAAAAAAATTACCATTATTACCATGGGAGAATTAACACCTCTATCACCTCCACATAATTACTGTTTCTTTCTGTGAGAACTTTCAGATTTACTCTCTTGGCAATCTTCAAGTATGTAGTACAGTATTTGTAGTCACCATGACGTACATCAGATTCCCAGAACTTACTCGTCTTATAACTAGAAGTTTGTACCCTTTAACCAATGTCTCTCCTTTATTCTACCCCCTAGTCCTTGACAACCATCAGTATACACTCTGTCTCTATGAGTTCTATTATTATTATTTTTTTAGATTCCACATACAACTAAGATAATGTAGTATTTGTCTTTCTCCTCCTGACTTTCAGTTTGCATAGTGCCTTTAATATCATAATGACAGGATTTCCCTTTTTCTCATGGCTGAACAATATTCCATTATATATATTATATATATATAATATATAATATATATATATATATATATATATATATATATATATATATATATATATATATAATAGCCACACTTTATTCATTGACAGACACTTAGGTTGTTTCCATGTCTTGGCTATTGTAAATAATGTTGAAATGAACACAAAGGTACATATGTCTCTATTAGATCCCAGTTTTATTTTCTTTAAATATATAACCAGAAGTGGGATTACATGGTAGCTCTACATTTGATTTGTTGAGGAACCTCCATACTGTTTTCCATAGTAGCTGAACCAATATAAATTCCTACTGACAGAGTACAAAGGTTCTCTGCATCCAAGCCAGTACTTTTTATCTTTTCTTTTTTTTATGTTATATATATTCCCACCAGCAGTGCAGGAAGGTTCTCTTTCCTTCACACTCTCTTCAGCACTTATTATGTGTTGTTTTGTTAATGAGCACCATTCTGACAGGTATGAGGTGGTATCTCATTGTGGCTTTAATTTGCATTTCTCTAAATATATATGTATATATATAAATATATATATATGATTTTAATTTATTGTGTTTACATAAATTCAAGTGTCCCACCAAATATATCTCCCCCACCCCCATGTTCCCCTCGGCCCCCCTATGCCACCTCCCTCCAATGCCTTCCCCCTTCCCTCCAGGATTTGCTGTACTGTTCTCTATAATGCTGTGTTATATATATATATAATTTCACTAATCTCTTTCCCTTCTCTAATCCCATCTTCTCTTCCACTTTCCCTCTGTACTCTTTGATCCCACCTTTGCCTCTGTTCCACACTGTTCATTAGATTCCTCAAATGAGTAAGGTCATATGATATTTTTCTTTCTCTGCCTGGCTTATTTCACTTAGCATGATAGTTTCCAGGTCCATCCATGTTGTTGCAAAGGTAAAATTTCCTTCTTCCTCACAGCCGTGTAGTATTCCATTGTATATATGTACCATAGCTTCTTAATCCACTCATCCACTGAAGGACACTTGGGCTGTTACTAGATCTTGGCTATTGTAAACAATGCTGCCATAAACATGGGGGTACATTTCTTCTTTTGAATCAGTGATTTGGTATTTATAAGATATATTCCTAAAAGTGGGATGGCTGAGTCAAAGGGCAATTCCATTTTTAATTTTTTGAGGAATCTCCATACTGTTTTCCACAGTGGCTGCACCAGTCTGCATTCCCACCAGCAGTGCAGGAGGGTTCCCTTTTCTCCACATCCTCACCAGCACTTATTATGTGTTGTTTCGTTAATGAGCACCATTCTGACAGGTATGAGGTGATATCTAATTGTGGTTTTAATTTGCATTTCTCTAATGATTAGTGATGTTGAACATTTTTTCATATGCTTATTGGTCATCTGTATGTCCTCTTTGGAGAAGTGTCTATTCATTTCTTTTGCCCATTTTTGATTGGATTGTTTACCTTTCTGGTGTTGAGTTTTACAAGTTCTTTATAAATTTTGATTATTAACCCCTTATTAGACGTATTGGCAAATATATTCTCCCATTGTGTGGGTTGTGTTTTTATTTTGTTAATGGTGTCTTTTTTTTTTTAACATTTTTTTTTAAATTCCAGGTTGTTATTTTTTTAATTAATTTATTTATTTTAGAGAGGAGAGGGAGAGACAGAGAGAGAGAGAGAGAGAGGAGGGACAGAGAGAGAGAAGGGGGGAGGAGCTGGAAGCATCAACTCCCCTAATGTGCCTTGACCAGGCAAGCCCAGGGTTTCGAACCGGCGACCTCAGCATTTCCAGGTCAACGCTTTATCCACTGTGCCACCACAGGTCAGGCTAATGGTGTCTTTTGCTGTGCAAAAGCTTTTTAGTTTGACATAGTCCCATTTGTTTATCCTGTCCTTTATTTCACTTGCCCATGGAGATAAATGAGTAAAAATATTGCTGCAAGAGATATTGGAGAGTTTACTGCCTATGTTTTCTTCCAAGATGTTTATGGTTTCATGACTTACATTTAAGTCTTTTATCCATTCTGAGTTTATTTTTGTGAGTGGTGTAAGTTGGTGATCCAGTTTCATTTTTTTGCAAGTACCTGTCCAATTTTCCCAACACCATTTGTGAAAGAGACTGTCTTTACTCCACTGTATGCTTTTACATCCTTTGTCAAATATCAATTGTCCATAGAGCTGTGGGTTTATTTCTGATTGAAGAAATCATAGCTGAAAACTTCCCTAAATTGATGAATGAAAAAGTGACACAAGTTCAAGAAGCACAGAGAGTTCCATTAAGGATGAACCCAAAGAGGCCTACACCAAGATACATAATAATTAAAATATAAAAATTAAGAGATAAAGAAAGAATACTAATAGTTGCAAGAGAAAAGCAGTCAATTACCTACAGAGGAGCCCCCATAAGGATGACATCCAACTTCTCAACAGAACACTTGAGGCCAGAAGGGAATGGCAAGAAATATTCAAAGTAATGCAGAACAAGAGCCTACAACTAAGACTTCTCTATGCAACAAGGCTATTATTTAAAATTGAAGGAGAAATAAAAAGCTTCCCAGATAAAAAAAAAAAAACTCAAGGAATTCATTACAACCAAACCAATGCTACAAGAAATGTTAAGGGGCCTGCTGTAAACAGAACAAAGTGGGAAAAAATCTAGTAAAAGAGGAATGTAGAATTAAAGAATAAAATGGCAATAAACAACTACATATCAATAATAACCTTAAATGTAAATGGATTAAATGCTCCAATCAAAAGATATAGGGTAGCTGCATGGATAAGAAAACAGGACCCGTACATATGCTATCTACAAGAAACCCACCTCAAAACAAAAAATACACATAGACTGAAAGTAAAGGGATGGAAAAAAACATTTCATGCAAATGGAAATGATAAAAAAGCTGGGGTAGCAATACTTATATCTGACAAAATAGACTTTAAAACAAAGAGATAAAGAAGGTTACTACATAATGATAAAGGGAGCAATCCAACAGGAAGATATAATCATTAGAAATATCTATGCACCTAATATGATATATGAGCACCTAAATATATAAAGCAGACTTTGATGGACATAAAGGATGAGATCAACAGCAATACTATAATGGTAGAGGATTTCAAAACCTCACTAACATCACTGGATAGATCCTCAAGAAAGAAAATTAACAAATAAACAGCGGCCTCAAATGACACACTAGATCAACTGGATTTAATAGATGTCTTCAGAACCTTTCACCCTAAAGTGCTCATGGTATATTCTCTGGGATACACCACATGTTTGGGCACAAAATGAGTCTCAACAAATTTAAGAAGATTGAAATCATATCAAGCATCTTCTCAGATCACAATGGCATGAAACTAGAAATCCACTACAATAGAAAAACTGAAAAACACTCAAACTCTTGGAAACTAAATAGCATGTTATTAAATAACAAATGGGTTAACAATGAGATTAAGGAAGAAATAAAAAAATTTTTTGAAACAAATAAAAATGAACATACAACAACTCAAAATATATGGGACACAGCAAAAGCAGTCCTGAGAGGGAAGTTCATAGCATTACAAGCATACCTTAGGAAGCTATAAAAAGCTCAAATAAACAATTTAACCCTACATCTAAAAGAATTAGAGAAAGAACAGCATGTAAAGCCCAGAGGAAATAAAAGGAAGGAAATAAAGATCAGAGCTGAAATAAATGGCATAGAGGCTAAAAATACAATACAGAGGATCAATAAAACCAAAAGCTGATTCTTTGAAAAGGTAAACAAGATTGATGAACCTTTAACCTGACTCACCAAGAAAAAAAGAGAGGACTCAAATAAAATTAGAAATGAGGCCCTGGCCGGTTGGCTCAGCAGTAGAGCGTTGGCCTGGCGTGCGGGGGACCCGGGTTTGATTCCCGGCCAGGGCACACAGGAGAAGCGCCCATTTGCTTCTCCACCCCCACCCCCTCCTTCCTCTCTGTCTCTGTCTTCCCCTCCCACAGCCGAGGCTCCATTGGAGCAAGGATGGCCTGGGCGCTGGGGATGGCTCCTTGGCCTCTGCCCCAGGCGCTAGAGTGGCTCTGGTCGTGGCAGAGCGACCCCCCTGGAGGGGCAGAGCATCGCCCCCTGGTGGGCAGAGCATCGCCCCTGGTGGGCAGAGCTTTGCCCCTGGTGGGCGTGCCGGGTGGATCCCGGTCGGGCGCATGCGGGAGTCTGTCTGACTGTCTCTCCCCGTTTCCAGCTTCAGAAAAAAGAATAAAAAAAAAAAATTAGAAATGAGAGAGGAGAAGTAACAACTGACACAGGAGAAATACAAAGGATTGTAAGACCATATTATGAAGAACTGTATGGCATAAAATTGGACAACCTAAGCCAAGTGGACAAATTGCTTGAAACATATAATCTTTCAAAAGTCAATATAGAAGAATCAGAAAACTTAAACAGACCAATTTCATCAAATGAGATTGAAACAGTTATCAAAAAACTCCCAACAAACAAAAGTCCTGGGCCAGATGGCTTCACAGGCAAATTTTACCAAATATTCAAAGATGAACTAACTCCTATCCTTCTCAAGCTTTTTCAAAAAATTCAAAAGGAAGCAAGACTTCCAAGCTCCTTTTATGGGGCAAGTATAATTCTGATTCCAAAAGCAGGCAAAGACACTGCAAAGAAAGAAAACTATAGACCTATATCCCCGATGAACTTAGATGCTAAAATTCTCAACAAAATATTAGCAAAATGGATCCAGCAATACATGAAAAAAATCATACATCATGATCAGGTGGGATTTATTCAAGGGAGACAAGGCTGGTACAATATTCGAAAACCAATCAATGTGATTCAACACATAAACAAAAGAAAGTATAAAAATTACATGATAATATCAAAGATGCAGAAAAAGTATTTGATAAAATCCAGCACCCATTTATGATAAAAACTCTCAGCAAAGTGGAGATACAGGGAACATATTCAACATGATAAAGGCCATCTATGACAAACCCACTGCTGACAACATAATCAATGGGAAAAAATTAAAAGAAATCCCCTTAAGATCAGGAACAAGGCGGGGGTGCCCCCTTTCACCACTTTTATTCAACATAGTTCTGGAAGTCCTAGCCACAGCAATCAGACAACAAGAAGAGATAAAAGGCATCCAAATTGCAAAAGAAGAAGCAAGACTATCATTATTTGCTGATGATATGATACTGTACATAGAAAACCCTAAAGTTGCAGTCAAAAAACTACTGGACCTGATAAATGAATTCAGCAAGGTGGCAGGATACAAAATCAATATTCAGAAATCAGTGGCATTTTTATACACCAACAATGATCAGCCTTAAATGAGAAATTAAGAAAACAATCCCCTTCACTATTGCAACAACAAAAAAATTAAGTACCTAGGAGTAAATTTAACCAAAGAGATTAAAGACTTGTAGTTGGAAAATTATAAAACATTGATAAAGGAAATCAAGGAAGATACAAACAAGTGAAAGCATATACTGTGTTCATGGATAGAAAGAATAAACATTATTAAAATGTCTATATTACCCAAAGCAATCTATAAATTCAATGCAATTCCTATGAAAATACCAATACATACTTTAAAGATATATTAATAGAATAAATATTCCAAAAATTTATATGGAACCAAAAAAGAAGACAAATAGATTCAGTAATCCTGAAAAAGAAGAATAAAGTGAGTGGTATCCCACTTTCTGATATCAAGTTATACTACAAGGCCATTTTACTCAAAACAGCTTGGCACTGGCATAAGAACAGGCATACAGTTCAATGGAACAGAACAGAGAACCCAGAAATGTTTTCTTTTTGATAATAGCCTTCTAAACAGGTATGAGGTGATATGTCGTTGTGGTTTTGATTTGCATTTTCCTAATAATTAGTGATAGGAAGCACCTTTTTATGTAACTATTGACCATTTGTATGTCTTTGGAAAAATGTCTATTCAGTTCTTCTGTCCATTTTTAATCTAATTATTATTATTTTTTATTATTGAGTTGTATAAGTTTAAAAAATATACTTTGGATATTAACTCTATCAGATACAAGATTTGCCAATATTTTCTATCATCTTTTAGAATGCCTTTTCTTTTTCTTCTTTTTGCTTTGGCTTTTTTGCTGATGTAGTTCCACTTGTTTATTTTTGTTGCTGGTACTTTTGTTGTCATATCTAAAAAATTGTTGCCAAGACTAATGTCAAGGAATTTTTTCCTCTATGTTTTCTTCTAAGAGTTTTATGATTTCAGGTCACATGTTTAAGTCTTTGATCCACTTCAAGTTTGTTTTTGTGAGTGGTGTAAGATAAGGGTCTAATTTTATTTTCTGCATATGATTATCAGTTTTCTCAGCACTATTAAAAAGAATATTCTTTCTCCATTAAGTATTCTTGACACTCTTGTAAATATCTGTTGACTGCATTTATGAGGGTTTAGTTCTGAGCTCTCTATTCTATTCCATTGGTCTATATGTCCTATATTTATGCTAGCACCATACTAGGGACTAGTTCCATAACTTGTTAATATAATTTGAAATCAGAAAGTGCAATGCCTTCAACTTCATTCTTCTTTCTCAAGATTGTATTGGCTACTTGTAGTCTTTTGTGGTACCACACAAATTTTAGGATATTTTTCTACTTCTGTGAAAAATGCTATTGTAATTTTGATAAAGGTTTTATTGATTTTATAGATGGCTTTGGATAGTATGGACATAGACAATATTTATTCGGCTGATGCATAAACACAGGATATTTTCCCATTTATTTGAGACTTCTTCAATTTGCTTCAAGAATTTTGAAACTAATGAAAAACTCACAATGTTTATCTGACAATTACTGAATCTTCTACCTCAAGTTTCTCTTGTGTGCATTTCAAATTGATTTTTCATTTTGCTTAAAGACACCTAAGAACAGTACCACTTACTTCTGTAAATAACTTCTGTGACTTTGGTCAGTCATTTATTTCTTTTTATAGTTCTTTTTCCAATTACTCCAATGTCTACAACTTCCCACATGTGCAAAGCATGTGGATTGAGGACATTTGATGAGACTTCTGTAGAGAGAAGAGATCAAATGAAAATTCTTAGTGCTGAATTGTGCTTTGAGTAATATCAGTGGACTCTAAGAATGGTAAATTAATTTGTCAGAAATCATGAGATCTATGATAAGAGACGTGTGACCTCCACAGTAGTAGAATTAATTCCACTCAGAATCCAGAGACTGAAATGCTTCAGAAAAGACGGGGACTTAAGTGTAGAGAAAGTAGTATTTGGGAAGGCACAAGAGAGTGGTATTTCGGATTTCTGGATTCTCACTTGCATTGCTTCAGATTAGGATTTCAATGTGTCTCATCCGGGCCCGTGGAGTAGCCGCCAATGCTTTCCTTGTTCTCATCTCTCCACGTGTGAGTCACTTCTCCTAAGCTGCTTTCAGAGTGCTATTTCTAAAACACAAATGTGTACATTGTCGAACGTGTTTGCCTACATGGAGTTTTGGAATCCTGTGGACTACATCTGACAATAAAATTTGTGAGCCAATCCATCCGTCTGAAATTTATGTGGACACATGTTTGTAGATTGATGGTCGGCTCTAAATCACCTTCTCCCGAGAATTTACAGCTCACATGAAATCTTGGGGTCAAGACCACCTACTTATTACTCGGAATGACAGTTTATTGCTTTGACAGAGATTTTAACAACTATTTTGTGCTGTAAATCTTGGGTAAGAATGGCCCCACCCGTTTAACTACCTGAACATGCTGCAGAAATTGCAGAATGTGAAAAGAGTATTTTTCAAAAATTTTAGCGTCCCATTCTTAACCATCTAAGTATTTACTGGCAATACATTCTCTGTTTAGTACAATGTTAGGAGTTTGGGGAATTTGGGGCAAAGCAGATATAATATTGACTTTATTTTTGTTGAAAACGCAAAGGATACATATGATAAAATAAAATAAAATATCATAGTTTAATAATAGCATAAAATAATGTAAAAAGGAGAAATATCAGAACCTATCATAATAACGGTAACACGGAAATCTTATTGTGTGCCACAGACTGTTCTAAACACTTTATGTGAATTATTTGAACTATCAGTTTCATTTTCACAACTACTCTGTGAAGTAGATAATCAAAGGTCAAATGTGAACTATTGATTCAGACGTGCTCAAACACAAATTTTGTTAAGCCCACAGGAGGGAGAAATCATTTCCAGAATTGTCATAGGAGGTTTTGGGGTCTTCAAACTTTTTATAAAAACCGCCCACTTTTGCAGTGCTGGTCAACCTGGTCCCTATCGCACAACCAAACAGCGCTGCGATTGGCCCACCATGAAAGCTGGACCGCTCACTAGTTTGAAACTATATCTGAGGGCTGGGTAGGAATCACGTGGACAAACGTCAGTAGGAAGCAGTTTAGATGAGAGAGGCCAGGAGCAAATTCTCAGAGGTCAGGATCTAAATGAATGTTAGTGGGAGAGTGTTGCAGATCATAGGGACTTTGCACAGGATGGCAAAAGACAGTAAGTGAAGCAAAGTAGTCTGGAAGTAAAATATATATGTGTACAACTATGGTTCCCAGGCTCCCAGGCAGTGAGTTCTCACTATTCCCCGTGAGTTTGGACTGTCCTAGGGAATCACTCCTCAGAAGCAGGTTCTGACTGGGAAACGGCTTTGCAGTGGAGTCTGTACTGCCGTCAGAGTAGGTATGTTCAGCCTTGATGCTCAGACATTCTTGAGGGCTGTTATTTGAAAACGTTCCAGAGTTTGGAATCGGGATTTGTGGTTTTTCACATCTTCCTCAAGCTGTGGTGATTTATCATGGATTCAGCTACTTTCCATTCCTAGAGACGAGATAAGTCTTCTGTGGTACCATACGCGTGAGGTGTAGGCTGTCGTAAATTCTCTGCAAAGGGAAAACTGTGCGGATTCCTGGCATTCCACGGTTTCTTTCCGAACTGTGGGTTTTCTGAAATGGCCTTTCTGGTCTCACCTTGTTACTTCTCAGGCCTCGTATTTCTCTACAGCTCAGTGTGTTTGTCAGGAGGGCAGGACCTGGAGCTGAACTGTCTGAGTACAAATCCAGCTGCTTTTCTGATCCAGTCTTTGTTTCTCCTCCTTCCTATACTTTGTGTTCTTTCATTAGGTTATTGAGTCTCTGGGCAAATATATAAGATGTATATATCTAGTATCAGGAGAGCATTATTGTTTTATAGATCAAAGTTCAGGAAGCCAAACTCTTTACTTTCAACACCATGCGTGTAGACCATTATTTCCTTCTTGCCATGTTTCTTCTTTCCCTTTGTCACAGTCATCATGTGACAGAACTGATAAAAATCACTAGTTGTGCTTCTGTGTCCTCTGTCCTCCTCTGACCTTCAAGTACCGAGAGGTGCTTGCTAGTGTTCTGGTGGGTTCCCTCCCTCTTCTCCATCGGAAGGTGTGGCGGGTGATGACCATGACCGAGCGGTCTGATGAGCTGCGGCCAGGCCTTGGGCAGCTGTGCCCGCGGGTCTGGAGCCTTCTTCCTGGAGCGCACCAAGCGGTGCCCTGGGCTGTGGTGGTCTGCTCCTTACTCACAGCCTCTCTCTGGGAAGACAGCACGCCTTCCGAGTTACTCCAGCAGTGTATTTGGACCAGCCTCAAGCTTTCTCACGGGCAGTAACCCACCAACGTGAAGTCCTTCTTTCCCTGAACAGTCACAGAGGCCTGCAGAGCATGGGATGGCTGCTCTTAGGGAGTCTGAAGCTTTTTCCTATAATACAGAGTTTCTCCTTTATTTACAATATCATACTTTTTACTTGCTTACCAGGTTGACAGTGTTTTTTTATTTACCCTTCAGAATATTTTTTTCCAGCTCTTTCCCATGTTTTTGTTTCTAATTGTTAAAGAATGTGATGTTTTCGCCTGACCTGTGGTGGCGCAGTGGATAAAGCATCAACCTGGAACTCTGAGATTGCCAGTTTTAAATCCTGGGCTTGCCTGGTCAAGGCACATGTGGGAGCTGATGCTTCCTGCTCCTCCCCCTTCTCTCTCCTCTCTAAAATAAATAAATAAAATCTTTTTAAAAAGTGCTATCTTTTTTTTTCTTTTTTAAGTGAGAAGATGGAAGATAGTGAGGCAGACTCCTGCGTGCACCCCGACCAGGATCCAACCAGCAACCCCTGTCTGGGGCCGATGCTCAAATCAACTGAGCTATCCTCAGTGCTTGAGGCTGACGCTCAGATCAGCTGGGCTATACCCAGTGAGCCACTGGCTGTGGGAGGGGAAGAGGAAGAGAAAGTGTTGAGAGAGGGGGAAGAGCAGATGGTCACTTCTGTGTGCCTAGACCGGGAAACAAACTAGGGATGTCCATATGCAGGGCCAACACTCTATCCACTGAGCCAACTGGCCAGGGCTGAATGCTAACTATCTTAACCAGCTCAGGCTGTTGTGACAAAATACCAGAGACTGGATAGCTTAAACAATGAACGTTTATTTTCTCTTAGTTCTGGTGTCTAAAAGTCCAACTCAAGGTGCCAACTTGGTTGGTTTCTGGAGAGAGCTCTCTTTCTGGCTTATAGAACTGTGGCCTTCATGTTGTGTCCTCACATGGTGGGGGAAAGAGAGTGAGCAAGCTCTCTGGTTTCTCTTCTTGTAAGGGCACTAATCTCATCATGAGGATCCCACCCTCTTAACCTCATCTAACTCTAGTCACCTTCGAAAGGCCCTATCTCCAAATATCATCACATTGGAGGTTAGGACTTCAGCATGCAAATTTTAGGGTGATACAGTACAGTCCCTAGACTCATTTTTCTCTACACAGGAAGTGTGAAGAAACCTCCCTCACCAGCTGGGAGGACAACTGAACCTCTTCTCCTGGCTGAGCCTGAATGTGCCTTTCCATTGTACTGTAGTCCTCTGCTCATTGTACTGGGTTTGCTCCTCTGTCTGCCTTCTAGACTGTGACCTCCTTGAGGGCAGGGAGTTTGACTTATTTGTAATTTCTAGCACAGTAACAGGGTAATCCATAATGTGGTTTAGTGGAAGAATAAATCAGTGGCCTCAGTCTTAAACATCCTCAGTGTTTTCCCCATGGTTTTGTCAGGGTTCGTTTTCCTGGGTGAATGTCAGTTCCTCGTGGTTTTCTTGTCCCCGTTTCCAAGTTGCTGGCTTTCCTCTGTTCTTTATGTGACAAGCAGCCTGGGGATCAGGCCTTTTGAAATGCCTAGCATAGTTCTTTCCCTAGCTGCTCTGGTAGGTTAGCATTTATGGGTTATTGGTACTTTATTCTTTTGTATTTTTATTGTTATTATATTATTGTGCATATATATGTCACATAAAGGAATGGAGGAAGGACCAACCCCATTCTTATCATGTATACTCACTGAAGTTTTATTTGAAACTTCAAATATAAGGATAACAAGCCTCTTCAATTTCAGAATTAAAGGATCTCTGTTTGTTAATCTGAGGGGGTCTTGATATTTTTTCATAAACATAATTCTATAGAAATCATTTTATTTGAAACCCCCACAAATTCCAAAATTGTCAAAACAATACCCACCAAAATTCAAATTTGAACCAAACTAAAACATAATGCATACACACATATATCCAATAACTAAAGTTGGCATTCATTTTATACTTTGATATATTTGGAATTTTCATAGTTGGTCAATTTTTGAGGTTCAAAAGGTAGAAATCCTGGCATCTGAGTCAAGGCCAGGGGAAATAAAAGAGAAAGTCAAGTAATGAATTATGTTCAAAATGAAAGGGCTGTGAATTGAGACATCAAATATGACCAAGTGCGAGCGATTTTATTTCCTCAAGTGTGGAGAGGCTACACGAAGCATCTCTGACTTTTTCAGATTCAATGAAAAGTCAATCTGGTAGCTGCAGTTCTATTTCTTTGATGGGAAGTTCTGGTGAGGCTGGGGAGCACGGCGGAGTGGGTTTTGCAGGTACAAGGGAAAGGGACGTCCCTCATTAGTATCAGTCACGGACAGCTCAGGAAGCTGGGATGTGACGGCAGAGATGAAGCTTTGAGCAGACTGGACGCTCCAGCATCGCAGCGCGGACTGTGAGGCACAAAGGAAGTTGGAGGCACGTCCCTCTTTGCAGCGTGACAGCACTGTCTGTCTTCTCTGGCTTTTCTTTCTTTCTTTTTTGTTTTTATCAAGCATTGTGACTGCTGAATTTTATGTTTTTACTGCTACAATAATCTTAACCAGGAGTCAAACAATAGCGTATTTTTAGCGACTAAATTTCATTGATATTTTTCCCTTGAATTCAACTTGGCTTTCATTGAGAGAACGACCCCTTTCCTTTCCCGTTTCCATTTGATCAGTTTACGCAATGTCTAATGGAATGTTCGTTATAACAAGGTCTGGGGACCCATACAATTTTGTGAAAGAGCCAAATGGATAAGTAGCCACGGATGAAAAGGAGTGAGAAACAACCATGTGTCATGGCCAGTCAGAATGTTTTACAGAGGAACGCGAAACGCCAGCTATTGGAGTGAGCCGGGGAAGTAGAAGACAGTTAAAAGATCTCATTTTGTGTATGGAGTGAAAATAGTACTTAATCATTTATCTTTAAGGTATGTAATATCCACCAAAGCTGTATATGTGCTCAGATATGGATCAATTTATACTGACATTATAAAGCAATTTTCTCGAAAGTTTGATTTTATTTTATGTCTGAGATCTGTCTGCTCTTAACTGAACAATCAAGTCTTCCTGCATTTCAAATGCTACTGTGTTTAGCATTTCTGCATTGATGTCTCAGCTGACTTCCTAATCTTTCTTTCTTTCTTTTTTCTTTTTTTTTTATTTGTCTAGGGCATGATTCAGAATCTTCCATCAAAGACAGCTCGAGCCAAGTTCATTTTATGATCCTGTTTTCCGAAGCACGCTTGATTTTTTTTCATACTTCAACAGGTTTAAAACATGATAGAGAGTGCTGAGGGCAGTGATAACCTATGGACTCATGCAGATCTGTCAGGCATCGAGAGGAAGCAATTGCTTCTTTGGTGAGAATGATGACACTGACTGTGCCCTAAAGTCTATGAGCAGCATTCTAATGGCAACTTGACATTTATCAAAAGATTTTAGTTTTGTACCTGGCTTTGTTTGTGCTGGGCCATCTTGAAAGTTAGGCATTTATAAAATACCGGTACTTCTGACAGATGGTGTTATTAAGCATTTAGCTTGGCAAACTCATGGCTAGTGGCTTGGATGTTTCCACAAACAACACTTTAAAACTTTGTATAGGATTAATGGCACTTAGTCTTTGTAGATGCAACACAGACAACTCTTGGATCCTTGCAAAAATAAACATAAGAAGCCCAGAGGTTATTGTTTCGGAAGAACCAGCTGGGTCTATAACATGTCAAAACACACTGGTAAAACGGGAAAAAGCAGTTTGTTCATCGGTGCACAAGATCAAGTGCTTCTTCGTGTTGCCTAGTTTTTTTTCTGGTTTTAGGAAAGAATTTCCAAAGAAAAGCCAGTAATTTATGCTTTGCTGCTGATTTCAACACATTACTGCATGCTTATTAGACATAAACATGTACTTTAGGGAGTGAGTGGGGGGTTATCTCAGGCAATAGGCTAGATATTCAGGGATGCAGAAGAAATGAGATGAGAATATAGTCTGGGAGGAACTCACATTCTAGTGAGGCAAACTCACCAAAACCACAGGGAACATCTATGTGGGTGGGAGAGGAACAACCACCTGACTGAGGAAGGGAAGGAGGCTTTCACAGACGAGTTCACCTCTTAACTCAGAGAAAAGTAAGGCAAAGAGAACTGTCAGGTAGACAAGATGGCAGCCCAAGTGCCCAGCCACCTGGGACAGTGGACTAAAGGCTATCTTCTGTGAAGTGGAATAGCTTTAAATGACTTTTCTTCAGTTACCTTTGATAGTTATAAGGTAAACAATGCACACAGAAAGCTTGTTTTGAACTAAGCAGCCTATTAAGAGCATTTTTGTTAAGAGAGATCAGTAAGATAAACTTGCCGTGAAGGCAAAGCGGACATGATAAGGGCCATTAGAGGGGTTCAAGGCGATGGAGATTATGGATTTTAAGCTGGAAAGGGTGTGTGTCTGTGTGTTTTGGGGAGCAACCTACGTGGCAGTGTGAAAGATACACTTGGATAAGGGTTATCAGGGTCTGGAATCTCCAACAATGTAGATGAAGAGGATAAGTATATGAATTACGGTACTGTCAAAGAGAGGATAAAACAGTAAGTTCTTCTGCAGGTGGAATTGAATTGACCAAATATTGATTCATCCATTAACCAAATATTCAACCATTTATTTAATATTACCTTAACACACTCTATTTTTAAAGTCTTGTTCTTTGAGGAAAATAAAGATGATTGCTTTGGAAGCTTATGGTCCAGTAGGGAAATCAGACATCATACTGTATTAGTCAGGGTTCTCCTGAGAAACAGAAACTATAGGAGATAATATATCACCCCCCTTATTGGAGTGTATATATAAATCTTTCTATCTATCTATCTATCTATCTATCTATCTATCTATCTATCTATCTATCTATCATCTATCTATCATCTATCTATCTATCTATCTATCTATCTATCTATCTATCTATCTATCATCATCATCATCATCTATCATCATCTATCCATGTGTATGGTCTATATCTAGCTGTGTATTTTTTGAGAGAAAGGAAATTGTCTCACATGATTGTGAGAGCTAACAAGTCTGGAATCTGCAGGGCATGCCAGCAGGTTGGAGACCCAGGAAACACTTGATGTTTCACTCTCGTGTCAGGAGACCTCAGTCATTTTTAAAAAGCTTTCAACTGATTGGATGAGGCCAACCCACATTATGGAGAGTAGCCTGCTTTACTCAAAGTCTACTGAGTTAAAGGTTAATTTCATCTAAAAAGTACCTTCACAGCAATGTTTAGATTGTTGTTTGACCTAAAACTGGGTAGTACAGTTTAACTGAGTTGACATGTAAAATTAACCACAGCACTTACAAATAGCTAGAGAAATGTGTGTATGTGTGTGCATGTGTAAGAAATTGTATTTGAACTGAACTTTGAAGAAAGAGTTGAGAAAAAATATTTGAAATAGAAGGCACAACATGAAAATAAGGATGGAAATAAGAAAAAACAGGATGCATCTAAAAATTATAGAGATCTCTTTGCTGTGAAGGGAACAAGGAAGGGAGCGATGGGAATTTAACTTGGAAGAGGAATCCTGGTGTTCCATGGGATAGACAGTTTGAATTTATTCGCAGGTACTGGGGATCCAGTGGAATTTTTGCTCAAAAGAGTGTTTTCCATGAGCTACTATTGAGTTTAATCTGACAGCAAGCCCAACTCAGGGCCATAGTGGAGTTGTTTGGCTTCTGAGGGGCAACTGTTCCTCCTTCTTGTGTAACTGTGAAGAATGATTCACTTGGAAGGTATTTGAGAACAAGACCAAAACCTTAATTTAGGGTTTCAAGATCATTGTAGATGATAATTGTTGAAGAATTGCTTGCAATTTTTTTTATAAAAAGATATTACATATTATAAGAAGAAGGCTCAAATGAAAAAAAAAATCTAAGGGTACGGCGTAGCTCTTTACAAAAGATTAAGTTGGGAAATAAATTCCATTATCTTGTTTGAGTTCTTTCTTTAAACCCTTGGTGAACATGTTGATAAAAATTTGTGTAAAACTTGCTAAATGCCTGACTGAAAAAGGGTGGATAGCTCATTCTCCATCATTTACTCTCTGATATCAACGATTTTTTTATTTTAAAAAAATTTACAGTTGCTGATTAATCAGTCTGAGTTAAAGCCTTTGGTTAATTGTAACCCTCAGTTAAAGCACTTCTGGTATTGCTTAAGAAGTAGTGTTTCTCTTTTTGTGATTTGTTTAATTTCTTTTGTTTTAAGGGTATTGAGTTGTGGTGCACTTTATATTATGCTGAATTATGGATTAATTTAAAGGAGCACAGAAGTTTGACTATGTTTTCGTAGAGCAAGATATCATAGGCTTTGGGAGAAATGTGTATGTGTGTGTTATAGTGGTAAAGGCTTTTAATGATGAAGGCTTTTCCTCCACTCACATTCCATCTCTATAGAACCATATTAGAAACAGGCTCCATCTACCTAACTTGCTTTGTTTAAGGGTGGTTTTTTTTTTCTCCCAATAATGATTAAGCTATACTAAGCTGGTTTCTAAAAATGTAAGATATTAGATGCCCCAGCAGTCTGCCTGGGGGAATGGTGTTAAGAGTGTGAACTCTGGAGCCAAACTGCTCAGATTAGAACCTGGCTTTGTTACCAGTTGTGTGTCCTTCGGTGAGCTACTCAACTGTTTGGCCTTGGGTTATCCATCTGCAAAACAAGGATAATAATAATAACTTATTTATTGAGGTTCCTGTGAGGTTTGGATTACTTAATGATATAAACAATGTTTAAAACAGTGCCTGACACATAGTACACACTCCGTAAATGTTAGTGTTGATCGTTTTAGAGGAAAACTATTTAGGACATAACAATTATTCTGAAGACTCCCATGCCATTATCCGTATTGGATGATGTGTTTCTGCTGTATGTATGGGAAATTTTATTTCTCTGAAAAGACCACTGCTCCAAAGCATGGTTGTCAGTGGATAAAGCTGTAATTTTCTCTTTCCTAAGCCTTCTCTCCTTTTAGATATGTAGATATTGTCCAATCTGGGAGTCATGTAAAAGCAACACAGGCCCTGGCCAGTTTGCTCAGTTGGTTGGAGTGTTGTCCTGAAATGACAAGGTTGCAGGTTTGATCCCCAGTTGGGACACATATGGAAAGCAACCAATAAATGCACAACTAAGTGGAACAACAATTGAATGCTTCCCTTTCTCTCCTTCTTTCTCTCTCTCTCTCCCTTCCTCTCTCTGACTCTCTAAAATCAATCAATAAATTTAAAAAAGCAACATATGGTTTTTAAGTGTTCTGAGAGGCCAGAGCCATTCAGGAAACCTGTACAATGACTTACGGATAGGTAGGGGGTGCATTAACAGTTAGGGTTTGTGCCAGTCTAGAATAAAGATGTTTTTTTCTGTGTACATAAATATCCCTAAGATTATATTGATCTTTAATTGATATGTTGATCTTTAAAATGATGCATTGATATTTAATTCTTGTTAAGTAAAATCACTTTTGTGAACATCTCCTGACGTTGATGACCAGACTGCTAATGTATCAGGGATGTTATACAGCGTGTACTATACAAGTTTTGGAGGTCTATTAATATAATCAGAACACGCATATGACAATTTACTTTATTTTCATGTTGTTATTCTAGAAAATTATATCTACAATGAGAACCAGAATAGGCAGTAGTTATGTTTCACGAGAAACATTCAAGTTTGAAAAGTGACTAATAGAAATTTAATTCTTAGTCAGCATAACTAATGTCACCTTTGCTTTCTAGAACTAGAAATGCAAAGAGAAGGACAAAGATTTGTAGCTCATATCCCTGAGAGCCAGAATGGATATAGAAAGCCAAGGAGAAATTCCTGTTGGCGTGGTTTCCTTTTATAACCCTTTGGTATTTCACAAATCCCATTTTACTTTTATTGGCTTCTTACTCTGTTTGTGCACGCCACAGCTAGTGACTTTTTTCACATTCTCAGTAACCCTGGCTCTATTTCTCCTTCTCATCATGATAAAGCTCTCATAGAACTTTTGGGTCCTAGTCTCTCCATATTTATCACCCGGTGATTCTTTAGTTTCATCTCTTCTGAGCAAAATTCCTTTGCCTAGATTCTTTAGTTTAATCTCTTCTGAGCAAAATTCCTTTGCCTCCAAATTAGAAGTGACTACTTCTAATCTTGATGATCTCCTGAATGACATTTCCACAAACTTTTCAGTCTGTAGTCCTCTGTATGATTGAAAAAAAAAATTAAAATGTTAGGTTAGTTTTACCAGGAAGCATAAACATAAATATCCTTCCTTGGGCAAGGCTAAGCTATGTATAAATTTGATCAATGAACCACAGTGTGAATTATAGAAGTTAACAATAAGTAATAAAACCTCATGATAAAGGTTGTTATTCCACAGTTTTGATAATACTATGGGCCATATATCTTCCTCAAGAGCAGAGTGAAATACCATGATGGTATCTGTTTAATACAGTCCACGCACTTGGGTGTCATTTTTTTCGGTAAATGTTTGAGTGCCTACTCTGTGTAGCATTACCAATGTTATGAGTTTGTTCTTTTGTTTTTTAATTTAGCAAACATGTTTTCTTTACGTGTCTCAGAATGTACCTTTTGGCTCCCAATCATAGCAGTTTAAAATGGAAAGATCTTCAGTAACAATGGAAAAATGTGAGAATTCACTACTCATTTAAGAAACATTCACGAAGCACCTGCTCTGTGTCTAATCTAGTGGCAGACACCGTAGGGCGGTAGGATATGAATAAATCAGGTCCCAGCTTCAGTGTATGCCTTAGAGAGGGTGCTGGGGAGAGAGAAGAGATAAACTAACATTTATTGAGCAACGTGTAGGATCGCTCATAAAACATTCTCATGTAATCTTAACAACAATATTGTGTGATACCTAGTATTATCTTTATTTTACAGAGAGAAAAGCAAGTCTCAGAGCTATTAAGTAGTTCCCACAGGGTCACAGGGCCAGTATGGGTAGGAGCAGGGACTTCAGCTCAGGTCTGTCCTCTTTACAGTCTGTGCTCTGTCCATACACCTGGCCACTAACAGGAAGAAAGAGTAAAGTATCACAGATATAAATGATCATAAGAATCCACAGTACTGTGCCTTTAGAGAGGAGGAAGCAATTATGGAAAGAGTTAAAAGAAAAGTAAAGGTGAAACTGATCATTTACCAAACTCATGATCAAACTTTCTGATTGTCTTTGAGATAGTAAAACATTGGGGGAAAATAGAAAACACTGCACCTGATTAAAGCAGAATGTCTCAGTTTCTGCTTATCCTCAGTTTATCTATAACCTGACTTTGTAAATATGAAGGCAACAGTTCTTTAGGAGCAAGGATGCTAAGTAGCTACATGAAATTCCCAGTGTAGTGCAGTTACTCCAGTTTTTAGGTTTTAGGAGAATGATTCTTTCCTAAGGTCCTTTCTTTTAGACATGGTTTATGGGACAATATCAATCAGGAAATACAAGTGAAGTTTTAAAATGAAAATGCATTTGATAGCTCTTACAGAATCCAATCATAGGATGCTACTGGTGATTTAAAAACAGTTTTGGTGATACATATAAATAAGTACATACTTGTCCACCCCAAATTTTCTTGTCCTTCACCTGTTAATCTGAGAAGAGTATTTGTGTGTATGCATGTCCGAGTTGTGTTGAATTCTTCACTATCTGATAAGTTCTTTTTTCCTGAGACTATTTTAAGTTTGATATTATGAGAAGATGTACCATATGCATTAAAAAAGGGACTAGTTCTAGCATGTTAGCACCAGTGTAGCTAGGTTTAACATCCCCTAAATTAAGTTTTGAATCTTTGAGTATAGAGAACTTCTAGGTTTGCCAGTCTGGCAGTCATCACATCGAGCAAGTTAAAGATTCTTGCTCTAACACAGTGGTAGCAAACCACTGCTGCCTGTTTGTGTAAATAGAGTTTTATTGGACCCCCCCCCCCCATTTGTTGATGTATTGCCTGTGCTGCTTTCATGCTATGGTGGCAGTTGATGAGTTGTGATCATATTGTTTGGAAAGTCAAAAGTTTTTACATCTGAACTTTCACAAAAAAGTTTGCTGACCCCTGTTGGGAGCACCTTTGTCTAAGTTTACCTGGACCCAATTGTAAAATACATACCAGTGTTACATTAATGACATTTAAATCATATTGAAAAATATGTCTACATCCTTTAGATATAGAAGATGGTAAATGGAACAGTGACAATTCCTAGATTGTCTCTTGCCCCAAATATGCACACATAGGCTTTCAAATATGCATTCTCTTTTATATAAGCTTATGTGGCCTCAGTTTTTAAATCTGAAATCTTCAAAGAAGATGCAATGCACACAAAAAAAGTGACACCTGATAGTGTAGGATGGGATCAAAATTTAGTCCTTGGTTTTTTAGTTAAAACCCTGTGGATTCCTCATGTCCCCTCATGCTTTGTTATTTCAATGTGCATCCTTAAGCCGTGCATGATTCATTGTAATTTGTCCTGATGTATTTCAGTTTTCCAGTTTCCTGACTGTCACACTCTCATCTCCATTATTTGCAGATTGTGACAAATAAAGATCCTGTTGTGGAAATGGTCCAGAGTTTCAATAAGTTCAACTTTTGACTTCTGGGCTCTTGAGTAGCAAATAGTTCCTAGTGCAATATAATACATAGTAAGCACCACCGATTCGTTTAGGTTTCTAGGTAGTAGAAGCCAGAAGAAAAACCATCTTTGTTGTATATAAACAGAAGAAACTTTGGGGTGATTTTCTGAGAGAAGTCACTTTTCAATTCCCCGTGTCTTTAAGTTTTATTGAAGCCACTTCACGTTAAAATTGCTAAACAGACATTTTCCAAAGGTGAAGCAATTTCATGTCCAGTAATATCAGCATTAATATAACAAGAACAGCACAGAGAAATTCTGAAGTCTGTTTTAAGATAAACACTGTTATGGTAGGAAGAAATAAACCACAAACAATCTGGAGAATTTAATGAGAACAACCACTCAGTTTTAATTACAGCATTAAAAGTGTGCTGATATAATAATTACACTACCTTGCTATATATTTTCATAAGGAATCCGTAAAATAAATCTGAAGGCAAACAGATTGCTATCACTAGTAGCATCATGTCTCCTGAGGCATAATACAATTGCTGCATATTGTTTTGTAAAACGACAAATTAATGACAGCATTCAAAGCCCCAATACAACATTTAAATATTTTCTGCATTTCTTGTTTAAACTGCTTTTCCTTATGGTTTCTCACCAAAAGGTTAGACCAAAGAACACAGTCAGCACACTAGCCTGGTTTGGTTAATGTCTGTACCTCTAGTCTTCTCTAGATGGCAGTCAAGTCACAGGGTTTTAAGCACTGGTCTTGCTGAAAGCCACAATTAAAAATGCTCTCGTGCTTCTGCAGCAGGGTTTCTTGTTTGTCACCGTCCTCAAATGATGGAGAAGGGAGTGTAAAACTCAGGAAACTGACATAACTGAGATACAATAGGCTGAATGCAGAAAATGACACACACCTTAAAGCAATGTATGGGAGAATCAAGGGAAATAAAAACCCGTAGACTGAATAAAATTTGATCCCATTTCATGTCACCAGGTGTCCCATTTTTTTTTGTACATTGTGCCCTCTTTGAAGATTTCAGATTTAACAACTGAGGCCAGTTACCTAGACTTTGTATGAAGAACTGCCATTTTCATGTTTGAAAGAAAACCGTTATCTTGGAACGTGACAGGAGCCATTTTCCCCCCAAACTTTTAACATTTAAAATGACTGTTTCTTTTTATGCATCATTTTATTCTCATCATTGTGATTTTCCTCTTCCTATTGTAGACTCTAACAATAATGATGTGTTATAGATAGTTATTCAAACACTAAGCACATTTAATAATTCTACAATTGAAATAACTATTAACAGTGGAACACTCTTAATTAAATATACATTGTACAGGACTCAAATGCTTTGATTAGAAATGCTATTGTGTATATTCTCCCCCAAATGCTAAAATTTATACCTTTAAGATGTCAGGAAATTTTGATTTACATTTGAGTCTTAAATCATTTCAAAACAAACAAAAAAACCCCCCAAAAAACAAAAACCAACAAAACTGAGGCCAGTTGAATTGTGAAGAAGAATGACTATTCAGAAACTTGTGGATGCAAATTTGGGGCAAGAAAAAAAATCCAAAAACTGTGACTATTCCATTACTAGTTTTCTATATAGAAAGGACTTCGACTTACTTAAAAATATGATTAAAGCAAAATGTCATCAACACAGCATTATTTTTGGGAAGCTGAGTGCAAGGCAACTTATTTTATGATTGAGTCCAGGTCAACATGGATGAAGTTTGGACTTGGTGCTCCTTAATAGCAAAAGTAGTCAGTGTTTTAGGACAAGAAGCCTTAGCCCATTTTAAATGAATTTGATTTTGGATCCTGAGGAAAATTGATCACATAGCACATATTCAACAGGAAACAAATATTTTTTGACTGCTTACTATGTATGTCCCTGTGCTTAGGGCCAGGGGTTTAAACAGGCGTTGGTCCCTGTCCCTGGCCTCATGGACATAGAGTCCAGATAAACCTGTCAAATGGGAGCCCCTGTTTTTGTGTTTCATGCTTCCAATATAGGATACAGAAAAACTGAGAAGGCATAATTAGGTTTTCCACCAAGGTCTTTGTCCAGGACTGGGATTTAAAAAATAGTGATGAAAATATCAACAAAATCACATTAATGAACTTATTGTGTATCTAAATGAGCTACATGTTTTAAATAGTTTAATCTATACTTGTTACATGAAGCTAGAAATGTGGGTATTGATATCTTTATTTATAGATAATGAAATTCAGAAAAGTAAAGTGACTTCCCCAGGGGCGCAGAGCAGAACGTGATTCCAGCTGGAATGTCTATTAACTCCAGGGCTATGTTCTTCCCACCACACGATGCTGCCTCTTATTCAGAGATGCCTTTGTGTGTAATTTTTTTTTTTTTTGCATTTTTCTGAAGTGAGAAGCAGGGAGGCAGAGACAGACTCCCTCATGTGCCTGACTGGGATTCACCCAGCAAGCCCTCTAGGGGGCGATGCTCTGCCCATCTGGGGCATTGCTCCATTGCAACCAGAGCCATTCTAGTGCCTGAGGCAGAGGCCATGGAGCCATCCTCAGGACCGGGCCAACTTTGCTCCAATAGATCCTTGGCTGTGGGAGGGGAAAAGAGAGATAGAGAGGAGGGAGAGGGGGAAAGGTGAAGAACAGATGGGCGCGTCTCCTGTGTGCCCTGGCTGGGAATTGAACCCAGGACTTCTACACGCTGGACCGACACTCTACCACTGATCCAACCAGCCAGGGACATTGTTGTGTACATTTTTAATCTGAGACCCTCAGATGGACGCATGCACACAGAGATGTTAGGGATAACATGTATGGCCTTTCCAGGTTGACTTGTATTTTGGAAGACCCTGTCATGCTCAGTGGTTAACCTACAGGGTTTATTGTCTGATGACACACCATCACAGAAGGGTAGGGAGATGTTTTGGTATCAAGAATATTTTCCTGATCCCCTAATCAAGTGCTATTGTGACTCCTTCTCCTCTCATTTTGATGTGACTTAAAATATAGAATAAAAAAGAAAGAAAAAAAAAAGTTCATTGAATTTTGCACTGTGGGCGCGTGAACTTTGGTGCCTGAAAAGGAATGTGGTAATATGGTCTATTTTACTCAGAAGCGGCTTCTTAGTAAGGGTCTTTGTTTTTTCTTTTTAAATAATATTTTAGTTTTTAATTACAGTTGACATAAAATTTCAGGTGTACACCCCAAGTGATTAGGCTTTATATAAATTACTAAGTGATCCTGATAAATCTCATCCCCGTCTGACACCATGCAGTTATTAGAATGTTACTGACTACATTTCCTATGCTGTACTTTACATCCCCATGACTGTTCTGTTACTACCAATTTGTACATCTTAGTCCCTTTGCCTTTTATACCCATTCTCTGAGCCCCCTTCCATTTGGAAACCATCAAAATATTCTCTGTATCTACGAGTCTGTTTCTATTCTACTTGTTTGTTTATTTTGTTCTATAGATTCAATCGTTGATATATATGTATTTATTGCCATGTATCATTCATATTCTTAATATTATTTTTTTCTTTTCTTGAAGAAGACCCTTTAAAATTTCATGCAGTACTGGTTTGCTGGTGCTGAACTCCTTTACTTTTCCTTGTCTGGGAAGATTTTATCTGACTTTTGATTCTAAATGATAGCTTTGCTGGGCAGAGTAATCTTGGTTGTAGGTCCTTGCTTTTCATTGCTGGGAATATTTCTTGCCACTCTCTCTAGCCTGCAAAGTTTCTGTTGAGAAGTCATCTGACAGTCTTATGGGTGCTTTCTTGTCGGAACTCAGCTGTGCGGTGGCCCACCCCAGGAAGCAGGACTTACTTCAGTGGGGCCCTGGTGCCTGCTGAGTCCGCCCCTTGAGTGTGTCACTTGTGGAAACGGTTGGATGGTGCTTTAACATGGTCTGAAGTTGTCCACTGGGTGTGCTGGCTCTGGGGCCTCCCAGGAGGTGCAGGCCAAGGTCAGCCACTGCCTGTATTCTGTCTGGGGTCACTCAGCATGGGCTACAAAGTGATCTTCAGATGGCAGCTATTTGTGCTGGGTTTGGAAGTGCCCAGGAGAGGCCAATCTGTGAACCAAGGCTAGTTGCCGCCAGTGACAGGCCTGGGACCACTTATCCAGAGGTACAGGGTATGCTGAGGCCAGATGCTGCTTGTTTGAGAGATTTTAGGAGAGTCTGAAACATGAGCCAAGATAGACCATTCATATGGGAATGCCAGTGGAAACAGGTTGGGTGGGCATGCAAGTTGTTGGGGCGGGGTCTCAAGGAATCACTAGGGTGGGTGACCAGTGATAGCCAGGTAGATGTAGGCTCAGATATGGTTCCCACCTGCTGGCTGTCTGTGGTAAGGACTCAGAAAAGGAACAATCACCTCTGCTAGCACTTCTGTCTGGGAGAAAGCTACCCCTCCAGCTATCGTTTTGATGCCAGACATGTCAGTTCTTTTCTGCATGTCCCTGGTGCTTTTTTAGCTGCTGCCCAGCACTGGAGCTCAGAGGGAGGGAGTCCGAGTAAGTCCGTGGACAGGTCCTTTAAGGGGAACTGCCTGGGACTATAGCAGCTCCCATCTCACGCATCCACAATCCCTTCTGGTTTTTACAGCCAGAAGTTATAGGGACTTCTCTTCCGAGCACTGGAACCCTGGGATGGGGGGTCTGATGTGGGGGTGGAACCCCTCCCTCCTTGGTGGGGAACTCTGCAGTGGAGATATCCCTCTTGATTTTCATCTGCCATGTAGGACCACCCCATTCTGCATCTCCGCTGCTCCTACCAGTTTTAATGTGGTTTCCTCTTTATATCCTTAGCTGTGGGATTTCTGTTCAGCTAGATTTCAGCTGAATGCTGGTTATTCTGTAGTTTAGTTGTATTTTTGATAATATTGTGGGAGGATGCCAGTATCATGTGTACTGATCTTTAATAAGGCTCTTGATCATCCCCAGAGCTCAGTGTAGATGAGATGATAGGAACAGACATTTTTTGAGAGTGTGTGTATTAGTTTTCCAGGGTGACTCTAAGAAAGTATCACAAACCAAGTGACTTATTTTATTTACTTATTTATTTTAATTTGGTGGGAGGAGGGGAGGCAGAGATACTTTCACATGTGCTCCAACTAGGATCCACCCAGCAAGCCCACTAGGGGGTGAAGCTCTGCCCATTTGGGGCATTGCTCTGTTGCTTAGCAACCAAGCTCTTTTTTAGTGCCTGAGGCAGAGGCCATAGAGCCATCCTCAGCACCTGGGGCCAACTCTCTCCAATCAAGCCATGGCTGCAGGAGGAGAAGAGAGAGAGAAAGAGAGAGAGAGAGAGAAACAAGTGAGGAGAAATAGAGAAGCAGATGGGCACTTCTGTGTGCTCTGACCAGGAATCGAATCCAGGACATCCATATGCCAGGCTGATGCTCTACCACTGAGCAAACCAGCCAGGGCCTGAGTGGCTTAAAAAAAACAAAAATTTGTCTCATAGTTCGGCAGCCTAGAAGTCGAAAATAATAGTGTTGTCAGGACCATGCTCCCATGGAAACTTGTAGGACAGTCCTTCTTTGCCTCTTGCTTCTGGAGAAACCACTTAGTGTTTTGCCAGCAATCTTTGTCATTCCTTAGCTTGCAGCTGGACAACTCCAGTTTCTGCCTCCAACTTCACATAGTTTTCTCCCTTTGTGTCTTCAAATGGCTGTCATCTTGTAGGAATACAGTTGTATTAGATTAGAGGCCCACCCTATTCCAGTATGGCCTCAACTAATTACTTTATTTCCCCATGTACAAGACACACCCTTTTAAAAATATTTGGGGTCTAAAAATTAGTTGTGTCTTATACAGTGGTTGTAGATTTTTTTACTTGCATTTCCCGCTTTTTCGTGCTTGCTTTTGTGCTCATTGTTGAAGATAGTGATTCATCATCAGACACAGATGAGGACAAGCTAATGGGTGGGAGTTTCAACAGTGATGAGGAGTTGTATTAATTTTATGATGAATAAAACTTGAGTTCAATAACTCTATGTAATACTTTTTTAAAAAAATTCAGACCCCAAAATTAAGGTGCATCTTATACATGAGAGCATCTTATACATGGGGAAATATGGTACATCTGTAATCACCTTATTTCCAAATAAAGTCATGTTTTGACATACTGGGAGGTGGGGGTGAAACTTCAACATATCTTTTCTTGGGAGACACAATTCAACCATGACAATGTGTTAAGCAAAGAGCAGATTCTAGTACTAACGCTGTCACTAATTAGCTATGTCACAAGCATTTACATCTCCCTAAACTAGAAAATGTGGAAGTTGGCAAAGTTGAACTCTTAAGGTCCTAGTTTATTACCCTAAGAACGGAGGCCATGGCCTCTGGTCACATACCTCTGGCCCATGGACATTCATGTTAGGATAGGCTATGGCTCATCAGGCTTGAAATAATAAAACTCCCTTCTTGCCCCTGAACTTGGTCTCCTTCTTCAGTCAGTTGTTTGACTGTGGGGATTTTTATTCTGAGATTTTATTTATCTTTTGTGCTGAGTTGGCTGGCTCTCTAACATGCCAAGATGTAACAAAGAGAAAGACATAAAGAAGGAAGGTCAGATAGATAAACAAGACACCAGAGAAATAAAGAGATAAAGAAAGAAAATGACCAATGCTTCAATAGGTTAACAATGATAGACTGCAATTCTACTACTGGCTGAAGGGATCCAGTAGATGACTTGATTACATTGAAATAGTTGTGTTTATGGTCATTCATCTAAATAGCATGTTCAGAGCTAATTCATTTCATATATAAAGTTTCCAGTGGCTTTAATTTTATATAGGTCATTTCTTTTAGAAATGCTGTCATTCTTCCCACGACATCTGATATTACCTGTCTGGATCAATGCGTCTCACCTGTCCATCATGACCATCCAGTCACTTCTGTTGTCTCATCCAGCCCTCCCACTTGAGAGCTCACTCAGATGTGATATTATGGGCTCTATCCCCTCTCCAGGTAATTACTGGGTTATGTACGTGAGCTCAAGAGTAATGACACATGCAGTTCCACAAATCTATTGATAGTTACTCAAGAGAAGGATCCAGTCTGTGATGAGCTTTCTGATGCCCAGAGCTCTTCTACTTCCCTGGGTCTCATGCCCTGGTGGGAACCCACCCTGTACTCTGGCCAGCTAGCTGTTAATATAATACCCCGACGCAAATGAACAGACAACTGTTAGTTGCTTTCCTGTATGCCAGCAACAGCCAGTTAGAAGACTTCCTCTGGAAGGAGTATTGCAGACACAGGTGCGAGACAAGAGAAAGGTAACATGTACACCACACATTTGCCAACTCGCTAATCCAGATCAAAAGAAGTAATGGTCTCAATTGTATTTGGTGTTGGTCAGACCACATCTGGACACTGTATCTTCTAATGTCATTGATAAAGCAGAGATAGCAAAGCAGAATATTGAAGAGTCAGAAAATTATTGCCTATCAAAAATGATCATGGGGGATATATTTAAACCATAGATGGGAAGACTGAAGAGTCACAAAGACAAAAATCTGATTTATTCTGTAGCTAAAGGAATGTGATGTTTCAATGCTGCCACTTTAATGTCATTCCAGTATTTCTACTACTGCTTTTCACGGGCCAATTTTATTTGGCATGAATCAAGAGGTCTTACTAAGAAGAATTTTAATAGTGACCAATTTTCTGAGTTCATATTTTTATAGTCCTCGTTTTTCTTTAACTTGGCATATTTATTTTCAAGCCCTGGTTAAGGCTTCTCTTACATTTTTGTTTTTATGAATTTAAATTGCTAGGAAATTTTCTCATCATTATTATGCAATTAAAAAATTAATAGAATTCTGTCGTGTTAGTGATCAGTATGCTTTTTAAAAAAATTATTGATTTTAAGAGAGAGAGGAAAGGAGAGAGAAAGAGAGAGAGAGAAACATCAGTTTGTTGTTCTACTTATTTATGCATTCATTGGTTGATTCTTGTTTGTGCTTTGACCAGGGATTGAACCTGCAACCTTGCATGTCAGGATGACACTCTAAGCAACTGTGCTACCTGGGTAGGGCCCAGTGTGCTTTTATTTCCACAAATAATTATTGTATTAAAACATGATTTTACCAACAAATTTTAAAGATTTCAAAAATACAGCTATCTATTATCTTTATTTTTAAAAAAACCAAACAGCTTTTTTGAGATATATTTTATATACCATAAATTCACTTATTTAAAGTGTACAATTCAATGATTTTTAGTATTTTCACATTATAATATATTAATATTCACAGGATATATCATACTATATTAACATTGGGCAACTATCATTAAAATCTAATTCTAGAGCATTTTATTAATTAAAACAACCCTGTAGACTGGCAGTCACTCCTATCTCTCCCAATGTCCCTAGCCTTTTACAACTGCTAATCTATGTTCTGTCACTATAGATTTTCATATTATGGACATTACATGTAAATAGACTCATACAATATGTGATCTTTGTGACTGGCTTCTTTCATTTTATAGAATGATATAAAGGTTCATCATGTTCTAGCCTGTATCAGTTTATTCCTTTTTATTGTTGAACAATATTCCATTGCATGGATGCATTGCCTTTTATTTATCCATTCATCAGTTGATGGATATTTTGTTTGTTTTTTCACTTTTTAGCTAAGATGAACAATGCTGTTGCAAACATGCAGGTGAAATTTTCATGTGGACATATGTTTTCATTTCTTTTGGGTACATATACAGAAGTGGAATGGGCAGTTCTTATCATGGCTCTATGTTTATCATATGGAGGAACTATCAAACTTTTACAAAGTGGCTACATCATTTTACTAGCAATGTGGAAGATCCCAATTTCTCCTAATCCTTGTGTAAGTTTGTTATTAATTAATTTTATTATAGCCATTCTAGTGGGCAAAAGGTAATGCCTCATTATGGTTTTTCTTGGCATTTTTCTAAGTGCATTTTTTCATGTGCTCATGAAAAGTCAGATCTTTTGTCCATTTAAAAATTGTTATTTCTCTGTGATCTCAAGTTATTAGAGTCCTGTATATTTTGTAGATACAAGTTCCTGGCCCTGGCTGGGCCCTGGCCGGTTGGCTCAGCGGTAGAGCGTCGGCCTGGCGTGCGGGAGACCCGGGTTCGATTCCTGGCCAGGGCACATAGGAGAAGCGCCCATTTGCTTCTCCACCCCCGCCTCCTTCCTCTCTGTCTCTCTCTTCCCCTCCCGCAGCCAAGGCTCCATTGGAGCAAAGATGGCCCGGGCGCAGGGGATGGCTCCTTGGCCTCTGCCCCAGGCGCTAGAGTGGCTCTGGTTGTGGCAGAGCAACGCCACGGAGGGGCAGAGCATCGCCCCCTGGTGGGCAGAGCGTCGCCCCCTGGTGGGCATGCCGGGTGGATCCCGGTCGGGCGCATGCGGGAGTCTGTCTGACTGTCTCTCCCAGTTTCCAGCTTCAGAAAAAATACAAAAAAAAAATAGATACAAGTCCTTATCAAATATATGTTTTGTAAATATTTTCTTTCATTCTAGTTGTCTTTTTGCTTTCTTGATGGTATTGTTTGCAGCACAAAAGTTTTCAGTTTTGATGAAGTCCAATGTACTTTTTCTCTTGTTACTTGTTCTCCATCTGAAAAACAAACAAAACAAGTTCTCTAAGTCAAAGTTTCAAAGATTCACTTCTATGTTTTTCTAAGAATTTTATTTATCTAGATGTTACCATTTATACCTATAAGTCATAACAAATGGTAGGAATCCAGTTTTATTCATGTACATGTGGGTATACAGTTGTCTTAATACAATTTGTTGAAAAGACTATTCTTTGCCCATTGAATCACTTTGTCAAAAATTAATTGGCACAATTATTTTTTATTTTTCTATACTACCTGAAAATTCTTTCTCATATAGTATAAACTGTTTTAATATGTATATACTACTTTGTATTCTGTTTTTTATTTAAACAAACATTTTCTAGGTTTTTACAGAGAATTTATATGTGTATACCCTACCATGTATTGTATTTTACCAAATTATTTCAATATATGTGGATACTTCCATTGTCATATTATATTGAAAATAAGCTGAATTTTGATTGGTTGAGTTTGGGAGAAGGGTGTTGAAGATCAGCACCTTTTGACTTGAACATACAAGGAATAATATATTTTTTTTCATCAAGGGAGAGAAGTTCCTATGTTTTCAGAATATATAGTGGTGTAAAAGTATCAACTCAGGTTAAGGAACAAGACATGTAAAGCCTCAATTGCTGAGCATTTTGACAGAGATGGTTATTTTATGTTGAGGAGATGTTTTAGAAGTTTCTTCATGAACAAGAGTAATACAAAGTTTGAAGATAAGATAACAAGAGCGTTTTCCTTGGGGAACATTACAGGTTGGGTTAGAAGTTCTGTGAAAAATGAAAATGGCAAACAAGAAATTCCAAACTGCTAATTCAGGTGTATTACAGAGGCACATCGTGGGGCGACTCGTTCTGAACCCCTACATCAGCTTGGCTCCTTATTACTTCCTCAGGAAAAGTGCCCTTAGCCAGGGCTAGGTCTCGTCCCCACCACTGTGTTCTGATTGAAAAACAAAAAGGAAATGCTTCTGAGAGCAGTTAAGTGTGCCAACCTGTTCACCTGTCGTAACTCATTAAATCTTCCAATCCAGGGCAACCAAGACTCTGTAGACTTAGTGAAACCACCTCCCCCACTTAACTACCTAGAAGAATTTGAATTAGGGATCTTGCCCATAATGAGATAATCAGAGATAACCTTTTCCGACCTATCTGTCAGGGTAAACTTCTAATTGCTGAACATCTGCTCTTTTCATCTTGCATTGACCTTCTTCTCTCTGAAACCTCAAAGTGATCCTTAGCTCAGAAGGGCATATATACCTCATTTTCTCTGTCTTGGAATCTCTAATGTATGTGGGGTTCCTATGTGTATGTATATATTAAATTTGGTTATTTCTTTTTCTTTCTTTCTTTTTTTTTTTTTTTTTTTGTATTTTTCTGAAGCTAGAAACGGGGAGGCAATCAGACAGACTCCCGCATGCACCCGACCAGGATCCACCTGGCACGCCCACCAGGGGGCGATGCTCTGCCCATCCGGGGCGTTGCTCTGTCGCGACCAGAGCCACTCTAGCGCCTGGGACAGAGACCAAGGAGCCATCCCCAGCGCCCGGGCCATCTTTTGCTCCAATGGAGCCTTGGCTGCGGGAGGGGAAGAGAGAGACAGAGAGGAAGGAGAGGGGGGAGGGGTGGAGAAGCAGATGGGCGCCTCTCCTGTGTGCCCTGGCCGAGAATCGAACCCGGGACTTCCGCACGCCAGGCCGACGCTCCACCACTGAGCCAACCGGCCAGGGCCAAATTTGGTTATTTATTTTAAAAATTGGCCGTAGGACTTGTAACTACTTATGATTTACCTAATCTTCGTAAGTTTTTATTCCAGATAAGTGGAAGGATAGGAAATTATATAAAAATATACTCACTTTAATCAGGTTGACACTTACATAGTTAACATTTTCTTTTGTTATAAAAGAATAGAATGAAAAATGTCATATGAAATTAAGGAGGAAAAAAGTAGGACCTAAACTTAAACAAGCAAAAATTTTAGGATTTTCTATCCTTTGGTGTTGAACAAGTTACCTGGGCCAAACTTTAGCAAAAATAAAACGAGAACTATCTAATAGGCAGTAAAATATCTACAGGTTATTCGAGAAAAGACCTCATCTGTAAGTACTCTGAGAACAAAGATGTTTTATAAGGGTTCTCAATTATTAATGCAATAATGTATCAAAAGGCAAGGTCAACAATAAACAACAGTGGGCAGAACATACAGAGAAGTTAGATTGAGGACAAGAAAGAAATTAGACGTAACGTAAAGAAAACTAAAGCTACATATTATTTGCATTGGAGACAGGTATTTTAAAATGATGCGTTCTGACTTTTTATATATTTTTCTTTTGGAAACTTTTAATTTAAACATCATAAAGGGTTGCTAAGTAAGTCATTGGCAAGCAACATGAAAGGCAAAAATTGTATAGAAACACCTTATGGAAAGTTTGGGTTTAGAATTATATTTTAGTTGATCATTTCACAGACTGTCCAAAAGTTTTAAATTTTATGCCACATTCTTAAAAAAGTGTGTTATGGTTATAGCTTGCTCTAAAACAACTTATCCCTGATTTCCATGATTTAAAACCATTTCATTTGTTCATGATTTTGTGGGTCAGGAATTCTGGAAGGGTGAAGCGGGGTGATTTATGTATGATGGGCAGCAGCTGGGTGGGCTGTAGGCTCCAGCTCAAAGATGGCTTCTCTTTTCACATATCCGGTGCCTTGGTGCTCCTTGGCCTCCCTTTCTTTTTATAGCTTATTTCATCCTCTAGGGTCTTTGGCATGTGGCTTGAGCTTCTCATAGTGGTCTCAATGTAAGGTCGGTGGATAATGGGGAAAGGTCATGTAAGGAACTCAGGCCCGGGAACTTTGGCTAGGACTGCCCACAACCAAGCGCACCAAAAGAAACTTCCCAAGAGCCCTTTGGAAAAGAGCGACACCTCATCAGCCAGTGAGATTTCACCATGTCATATTAGCTTGACCACCCTAGGGGCCCTTTAAATATCTCTCACACGGGTCACCTCTTGCGACTTCTCTGGTCTTTCTATCCCCAGGCCAGAGAACATCATCCAGGCAGCATGGTACTCAATAAAGCGTTTTATTATTCCACACTTCGTGGCTCCAACCCCTTCCTTCTTCCTCAGCGGGGAAAAATACCTTACATTTTGGTGCCAAAAACCTGGGAGGAGTTGAAGTTCGCAAGGACCGCTCCTCTTCCCTTCCCCTCTGAGAAAGAACCAGGATCTCCGACCTTTCACCCACTTCGGCACATGGTGCAGTAAGTCCCCCGCCTCCAGCCTTCCCTTCAGTTCTTTCCACCGAGACTCCCTATCTGAAACCGCAGCTGCGTCAGGGTCCTCTTTCTGTTTTGAGTGCGTGTGTGCCCGTGGAGACGTCCCGAGCACATCCACATTACTTATCCGTCCGGTGGCCAGAGCTTGAGTTTTGGGATGCCAATTCTCAACTCTGACCACTCCGAGGACTGAGGGTGGCCGTGGGGGTACAGGAATCTAAACCTAATCCAAAAACACTCCTGGAGTTGCCTTATCTGAAATCTCTCCTTCCCTAAAGAAGAGGAAACTGTTCTTCTTCTCCGCTGTGGCCAGGTCACAGAACCCACTGGATAATCAGACCAGGTAGAATCCTGAAGGGACTTTCGGTTTTAACACCCTCACCAATTTAACTTTTGCCAAAAAATCTGAAAACTGGTTGGAGATTCCTTACATTCACGGCTTCTAATTATTTACGTGCCTGTCCTTAATTTCTGTGCCGCCTGTTTCACCACACAGGCCTTTTTTTGGCCAGAGAAACCTCACCTAAACCCTCTGCTCCTGATCTTTCCTTCTCCACTCAACCCAAACTCTCTCCCCCTCCTGCCTGACCCCCAGGGGTGCCCCTCTCTTGGGACTTCTCTCTGGTCCCTTTGCGGACCTCTTTCGCTCGGGTCTCTTCCCTCCAGAAAGCCCCCTCCCTTCGCAGGATCCTGTTTCATTCACTTGCAAATACCAGTCTCTCTTTCTCCTCCCCTGCTGGCCAGGGGCCCCTCTCTTTTCCACTGTGTTCTTAAACCCCTCCTCCATCAGGCCATTCTCCACCTATTATTGGCTCTTACACTGGTTTGCAGGACCCCAAGGCCCAAACTCAATTTTCTTACCAGAAGTTCTGGCCCTGTCCTGCCTTTCGCTCCAGTGTTTTCTGCCAGATCTGGGTGCCGGGCTCCCCAGGAACCCACCTCCTCTTATTCTAACCCCTAAACCCCTATCCAGGACCTGTGAACATGGCATTTAAAGTTTCCAATGGTCGTGGCTAGTAGAAAAAGGCCAAGGCTCGCAGGCAGCAGAAGGTAACGCTCCAAACCCAGACTCTTGTGGCAGCCCTGAGGCCGGCAGAGCAACAGGGGCAAGGCACAGGAAGTGCCCAACCCAAGTCCAAGCCATAAAGAGGAATCCCACCAGAAGCTTGCTTTAAGTGTGGCAAGCAGGGTCATTGGTCCCGGCAGGGCCTCTGCCCGTGGCTGCCCACTGAGCCCCTGCCCTAACTGCAAGCAACCCGGTCACTGGCAGAGCGATTGCCCCTTTGGGCAACAGGCTTTTTCCTCAACGCCTCTATGTGAAGGACAAACTAGCCAGACGGGCCCATCTCTTGAACTCCTGGGACTGACGCCCTGGACTCGGAGACCCCCACCAGCCTCACCAAACCCCAGGGTAATGCCACAGGAATGGGTAAGTCCATCTCATTTCTTGTGGACACAGGAACTGCCTTTTCTGTTTGCCATCACACTCTGGACCTCTAATTTCCTTACAGGTCTCGGTTATGGGAATGGATGGGACCACTGCTTTTCCTCTTTGCACACCACTCCTGATGTGCAGCTTTCCCCCTTTCATACGCCACTCCTGGCATACAGTTTTGCCTCATGCTTGCCTCCATGCAGGACCACTGGCAGTCAGAACCACTGGACTCTATCCATCTCCAGCTCACCAAAAGACTGGACCCTGCAGATCCCCCTATTACTCCTTTAAAAAAAAATTCTTATAGGACCGCATCCACAAAGTTTCTTGACTCATGGTCAAAAGAATGTCCCTCCTGACTCCCTTCAAAGTCACCACCTTATGACCTCCTCTCCCCAAGATGCCCCTAACCAGCACCCAAGGTCAAACAATTCGTTATTTTTGTGGTCAAGTGTGCTGAATCAAGTGGCATTGTAGCATAGACAATAGCTGCAGTTGATAACTGAAAACATGTCCAGGCTGTTTGTAAAACGAAATAATTGTTTTATTTGTGATATAACCCCTTCAAGCTCTTTTTTTTTATTACAGAGACAGAGAGAGAGTCAGAGAGAGAGATAGACAGGAACAGACAGACAGGAACGAAGAGATGAGAAGCATCAATCATTAGTTTTTTGTTGAGCATTGCAACACCTTAGTTGTTCATTGATTGCTTTCTCATATGTGCCTTGACTGCGGGCCTTCAGCAGACCAAGTAACCCCTTGCTCGAGCCAGCAACCTTGGGTCCAAGCTGGTGAGCTTTTGCTCAAACCAGATGGGCCCACGCTCAAGCTGGCAACCTTGGGGTCTTGAACCTGGGCCCTTCCTCATCCCAGTCCAATGCTCTATCCACTACACCACCGCCTGGTCAGGCCAGCTCATTCTATTAATTAAATATTGTTTTGATTGATTGTGATACAGTTTGGATATTTATATGGTATGTATATTAAAATTTTTTTCACTTACATTTATTCATAAACAAATTACATAATAAAATTTTGTTTACTTAAATGAATCATTTTTCTATTTAACATTTTTTAATTTTAATATTTCGTCCGGCCATGAAAAAAGTTTTCTTTCTAATCTGGCCCGGGGGCAAAAACTGTTGGCCATGCCTGAACTAGACGCTCACCATCCCTGAAGCTCCCTATAGGTGGAAGCAGCCATAGTCCAGTTAAGATTTGAGGGGAAGGAAAATAGAACCCAAGTCTCCATGGAAGGAGGATCAAAAAGGTTTCTCAATGGTTCTTAACGTTTTAGTTTCTGGAGCCGTCTGAGAATCTGATGGAGGTTAAGGGAAAATGTGCTCTGATCACATTTTGTGGGCAGTTTTGGTGGAAATATTTACCCTAAAGACTCGAATGGCTAAAATGCAGCTGCTTGGTGAATGACTTACAGAAGTAGTACTATAATCATGACCTTGGTGTCAGATCTTTTGGTGTTCACTAAATCTCTATTTCCTTAGCCCTTTCCTCTCCTGTTTAAGCACTCTGATTCTCCTCTCCCTTACCCTTAACCTTCTCTTTCGTTCCCCTTGAGATCTGTCTTTGAAAGGATCTTGGTTGTAGTTCAGCAGTTATAATTGCACAAGGTTCATTTCTCTCCAGGTAGTAATAAACCTATGAAGTATGACTGGGTCAATATTTCTCCAAATGAGTTCTTTTGTCCATAATTTATACCCAGCTGCAGACATTCTGTGACTAGAAAGACAGAGAGGAAATAATCTCCTGGGACAATATTTTAATAGCCAGATGTCATCGCCACTAACCAACTTTTAGGCTGTGCACAAGGGTAACCTTCACAACTGATTTGCCCCTCCTGCCCGAACTGTCTACCTGGATTTTACTCTTTATCAGCCACAGAAAATATAAAGGTTACTTCTTGATTTCATTCTGTAAACATATGATTGCTGTTTCTTGCAGGAATTGAAATTAGGCATCCCCAGCTTGGGGAATTTTTTCAGAAACAATAAAAGGCTTCTTTGGCTTTGTCCTTTTATGAGGATGCTTTGCACCCTGCTCACACGCATTGTAATGTAATCTCAAGACACAGCTGTTGTTTCAGAGAGTTCATTCATGTCAGCAGCAATTAAAAGGTCCTTTGTTTTCCAAACATGCTTTCCCAGCTTGTCTTGAAGAGCTTTGCAAACAAGGATTGGTGCAGTTTGCGGAAAGAGATACGACCTCTTGTAGCAATGAGTTAGAGCATGCTTACCAGATGGGATAAAAACCAAACCGCACTCTTGGAATCACTGTGTTACCCTGTTGTTGTTGTTGTGTTTTCTTTATATCAAAATGGATGCATCTTTGGGACTTGAGCCTTCATAGACTAATTTTGTTTCTCTTTCCGGGGAGGTGTACACTACCAGACAGTATCTCAAGGGCTTCCTGCGTATGCTTTGTGTTTCAGGTGATGGCCACCTGGAGAATGGAGAGTTGGAGAGATGTGCATGATTTCAGAGCATCAAAAAGCAAGTTCTTTTTCCTGACAGTCCTGTTATTCTCTCTCAAGAGTAAATGAATTTATTCCTCCTAGGGGATTAGTGAAAGTATGTGTAGCATTGTTGTATCTAAGTCTTCCACTTGTGGAGTACGGTCTCATATGCATTAAGAGAAATGCCTGCTGTGAACATTTATAGGTATTAGTGCCATTAGTACATCTGTATAGCTTTCAGATTGCTACTCATACACTATTTGTCATTTTAATTATTTGTGTGTGTGTGTGCATTTTGTGCTGGTGGTGGTTAGAGAGATCATCAGATAACAAACCTTTTCTGTTTTTGTTAGGTTCTAGACTCTCTGTACTTTGGGGAAGGGGATGGAAGTAGAGTTGGGTTGAGTGAAAGCGAAGTAACTAAAACTTCTAATTTCTAATAAGTTGAAAGCCAAGCTGTACCACCAGGGAAAATGTTTTCCCCTCAGTTTTAAAATAATCTGACAAGCAACTGAAATATTAATTTATCTACTTAAAACAATGAATTTTATATTCCTGCAAATGTCAAAAAACAGTGTGGACTCCATAGTCTGGAAAACACATAAAGGTAAAATAGAACAAAATATTTCAGATTCAAGTTCCACAAGTCTACAGATTATATATCTAAAGTCTATTGACATTACAGGAAGGAGTATCAGGCACACACTGTAGTGGATTTTTAAAAAGTGAAGTTTTGGTGCACACATGTCTCAGCTCTGTTACAGCCTTATGATTAATGTGACTCAGACTTCCCTGAGCTGTAAAGCTGCCCCAGCAATAAGATCCTGCCTCTCACATTGTCTGAGACCCTGGGGAAAGGCAATAAGATCCTGCCTCTCACATTGTCTGAGACCCCGGGGAAAGGCAGCCAGAATAACACCAGGTGTGCCATCCTGGTCTGTCTATATCACGAGACATTTTTCTAATTCCACCTTTATGAAAGTAAAGATCAACCTAATTCTAATTTGTAGAGTTAGACTGTATCTTAAGTCACTAGTGAAATCTTACTTTGCATAAAAGGAGGAAGCAAAAGCAGAGAGACTAAGTGATTGCCTGGGTCACACACTTTGTAAGAAAACCAAGATCTAAACCCAGGCCATTTGATGAAGGTGATTTTGAATATCAAATTAGAAAGCTTGACACGAGTGTACTAGATGCTATGGACTGAATGTTTGTGCCTCCCTCCAATTTTCATGTTTGTTAAGACCTAATCCCCAATGAGATGGTATTTGGAGATGTGGGCGCTCTTTGAGAAATCATTAGGTCACGAGGGTGGAGCCTTCATAAATGGGACCAGTGTCCTTATAAAAGAGACCCCAAAGACTCCCTCACCCCTTGCAATATGTAAGGATATGGAGAGAAGATGGCTGGCTATGTAAATGTTTTCTCACTAGATGCCAGATCTGCTGGCACCTTGATCTTGGGCTTTCAGCCTCCAGAACTGTGAGAAATAAGTTTCTGTTGTTTAAACCCCTGGGCTATGGTGCTCTGTGATAGCAGCCTGAACTGAGTAAGATGCTAGTTTTTTCTTTTACAGTTTTATTAAGATGTATTTCCTATGCCATGCATTTCGTTGATTTAAAGTGCACAGTTCTGTAATTTTTAACATATTCAGAGTGCAACCACAACCATGTTTTAGAACGTTTTAATACTTTGGAAAGGAAACTCAATAAAAGTTGCTCCCCCAAGCCCCAGGCAACCACTAATTTACATTCTGGACATCTGAAATCAATACAGTATGTGGTCTTTCATGACTGACTTCTTTCAGCTGGCATAATGGTTTAAGGTTCATCCATGTTGTGATGTGTAACAGTGCTTGATAACTTTTTATTGCCACTAATATCCCATAGTATGGACGTACCACATTTATTTATCCATTCCTTAGTTGATGACTGCTGAGGTTGTTCTCATTTCTTAGCTATTATGAATAATGCTGCTGTGAACACTGTGGGAAGTTTTTTATTTATATTCTTTTCACTTCTCATGGATGTCTATGTGGGAGTGGAATTTTTTTTTTTATCATGTGGCAACTCTGTTTAATATTTTGAGGAATCAACAAACATAAAAACACTTCAAACCACATTCCTAAGATAATAGGCACAAATAAGGGTATAAAATAGGAAAGAGCCGACAAATTTCCTTAGCTATCGCATCAAACTTGAAAAGATTTTCTCGGAGTACATTGGAAAAAGCAGAGAACACAGAAATTACAGAAGGACGGAATTAACATTTTGCATAATTTCAGATTAAAGATTGCTTAGTTTTCATTTAATTTATTTTATTTATTTCTCAAAAACACTTGAAGTCCACTGTATTCCTAATTCTGCCTCTTGGAGCTACTTCTGCCTGCAGAAGGAGACATGAAGGCATCCAGGACAGGTCCGTAGTGTGGCTATTGAATGAACTATACTATATATCATATATAACACATTTCCTCTGTCAACCTCTTGTGCCACCCAATGCCAGAATAAATTGTTTTCTTAAAACAGTTTCTACAAGTTTCATTTTAAGAAAAAGGGAATATGTCATAAAGAGCTACCAGGAAACAACATCAGTCCTCAAGTTCGAAGCCACACTGGGACTATGGCCCCACAGTGTCATTTCTTTTTCATTTCTACTCACTTATCAATATAATTATATTTTCATTAGCATTTGGGATTAAAAATAATTTTTAAAAAATGTTTTTATTTAGTGAGAGAATGGGTAGGCAAAGACAGACTCCCACATTCGCCTCACAGGGATCCACCTGGCAAGCCCACTAGGAGGTGATGCTCTGCCCATCTGGGGACCTTACTTTGTTGCAACTGGAGCCATTTTTTTGCTCCTGAGGCAGAAGCTGAGGAGCCATACTCAGTGCCTGCGGCCAACTCACTCCAATCAAACCATGGCTGCAGGAGAGGAGGAGAAGAGGGAGAGAAAAAGAGAGAGAAGTGAGAAGAGGAGGGTGGAGAAGCAGATGGGTGCTTCTCCTGTGTGCCCTGGCTGGAATCAAACCGGAACATACACACAGGCAGACTCTCTACTACTGAGCCAACCAACCAGGGCCTTAAGCATAATCTTAAAGTAAACATTTTACCTAAAACATCATCTGAAAAGCATGAAACAAAGACTGTATAATTTTCCCTGATGGAGGATTGAAGACAGAAGATAAGGCATATAATAGGAAATTTTAGTAAGACTATAGCAACAGAAAAAATAATTAGCATTTTGTGGAGATCATTAAATTTTGCTGCTGCTTTCTCTTATAAACAGCAGCCGCTCTGCCACTTCATGCCCAGACACCAATACATTAAAACAACAAACAGTGCTTGCGCTTTTTTGGTTATCTTTTTCCCACCTAAGAAAAAAAAAGAAAGAAAGAAAGAAAAAGAATTCAGCAGGTGTTATTTCCGGAGAAAAATGACTTGCATTATGAACATCTCCAATTGTTCGCCTCGCTTCATATAGCTTCCTCTTTCCTCCCTCAAAGTTCTCATTATTCAAAAATCATTTACCACTAAATTATCGAAAAATAGTTTCTCCTAAAGCAGAAGTGAAGTGAAGCTGGGCCCGAGTCAATAAACAATTACGAGGCTCTCAAATCATCAAAAAGATGCCACCTATGACATACGACCTGTTCTGGTCTCGAGGCGCATGGCATCAGTTTATGGAGAGTCTAGAAAGGGCCATATTTTCTCTTCTCTGGAGTGGATGGTCCCTGTCACCTCAACTTCAGAGAGAGTTTTTCTTTGCAAGAACGAAAACATATTAGTCTGTGGAAGATATACTGAAGATACACATGAATAGATTTTCCGCAGAAACAGTCTGAAGCTCTAATCTTGTTTGGCAAACAGAGCCTGATGTCGCTAACTTTGAAGCCAGTCACCCGTTTCTCTGTGTGGTGTGATCGTGTCGGCGACTGCGTGCTTCTGACAGGGACTTTCCGCCAGTCCCGTCTCAGGGCAGATTTGCCTTTTGATGAGCACTGTTATCACTGGATTTCTTGAAGCCTCAGTTTCTTCATTCGTGAATTATAAGTTGATGCACTATTCTTGTTGTTGTTTTTTATTAAGGATTAAAAAAAAAATTTGTTGGGTTTCCTTACTCTTTTCTTTCCAAAAGAATCCGGAGGCTCTTTGAGTGGCAGTGTGCCCAGGGCCAGGGGTTGGTCATGGCTGTTTTAATGGCACCAAGCCAATCTTGTTTCTCGCAGCCATGATTGGTTTGGGGGCATGAACTTAGTTCTAGCCCATGATATGAAAGGGGAAGACTGTGGAGTTTCTAGGAGAGATGGCCCATCCTGGAGGGATAGGGGCTGAGTGGAAGGAAACGCTCTCTCTGATTGTTGTTTATGTGCGGCCACAGCCAACTGGCTGTGGCCCATCTGAGTGTGACAAAACAGGACTGAGCTGGCAGCCGATGTGGTGGCATCTGGGTCCTCACATCATCATGGAGAACCCAGGGGGCTGCCTCCTCCACTGTTTGCACAAACAACAAATATGTTTAAACCACTGGAAGTCAGATTTTCTATTATTTGTAGCTGAAAGTAGCCTAATCAAAAAGTACACTCTAATAAGATGTGTTAATCCATATATTTGGAAAGGGGTAAGTTAATAGTTAATAAATAATTTTCACTGAATTAAAAGAAAATAATACCCAGCTTTATTCTAACTATAATTTTTTTTCTTTTAGAAATTGAGGTTTTATAAGTTTGGAAATATTATTTTTCAGAAAAGGTCTAATAATAAAATTTAGCTGTGGTAATATTATATTTTATTTTAAAACAAAGCACAAAGCCATATGATTACATATTGGAAGGGAATTTAGTAATTATTTTAGAGTCAAAACTTAAGATAATCTCCCTGCCTTTAATTAAAGAGCACATTAAAACCATCTCTATCAGGAGATAGAAATGAGGTGTTAAATCTTAAAAAAAAAAAGCCTACAAAATTGCAAATTTTCTAAATAATTCTGTTGGGGTCATGTAGTACATTAAGTGGCAGGGTTATAATTATGGGGGTAGGAGCATAGATTCACCCTAGATTCCCCCATGGAAAATAACTGATCTTTTATCTTTATGATTTACATGAAAGTAGGTAGTTCTTATATCCTCTTTGAATGACAGATAACATTCACTGTATGGAAAAAGCCTAATTTCTGTTGTGTTTTTATTCTTCCACTAGCGATCTTCCTTTACTTTTGTTTTGTTTGTATCTGACAAACCGCAAAGCTGACAGAAATATAAAATTTCTGAATGCACCAATCCTAGAAGTCTGAAATCTTTTTGGATTTTATTAGACCCTGGCGTATAAAGTAGGAAATATGAATCTTCTTTTGTCTTTGCCTTGAAAGCCGCAGACAGAGGCTTTCTGTCATTTTCTTAAAAAAAAAATTAGTAAGAAACGGAACATAGCTCAGGCACTTTTCCATACAATAGTTAGGGTTTGGTACTGAGGGGTTCTGTCTTTTCCGGGTGCGGGGCTGGGGTCGGAGCAGCCAGCAGACTGGCAGAAATCTGCATGCCAGGCTGCTCCGACCATCTGAGGGAGGGGATGGGCACGGTACCATAGGATTCTGAGTACAGCGCTGTGGCGCTGCTGGATTTAATCATGGCTAAAAGTGGCTATATTTCTCAAAAAAGAAGCAAATCCTAGTGCTTGTCGGGTTGAAGCTGGCAAGCAGTCATGATTTCTCTTCTCTGACCACATTTCACTTTTATTGCTTAGTAAAAATACTGTAACCCAAACATTGGTAATATCAAAGTACTTTCGTTAAATACTTTCATTTTAGAAAAAAGACATTTTGTCACATCAATCCTGTGATACCCTTTTTCGTTTTAAGTTTACAAATTGGAAAACAGCCCAGAGATTAGTATGTTTTGGGTGGATGGACTTACATAGCCAAAATTAGCTTCAGTCTCCTATTTCCAACTGTCTCCTGTCCTCTTTTCTCTCTCCATTCCAGAATTAATGCAGGATTGGATTTATGGTCATATTTTCAGAGCCACCTTAATCATTGTCCAAGGAACTTGCTAATTTATAGACTGTTCATAACTGGAGGCAGTTTTTCTCCAAAGGAGAAAATTGCAAATAATGAAAATCTGCTCAAAAGTTATTTAAAATCAAATGAGATGTTAGTTATACTTAATGAAACACTCATGAAGTGTGATCATTTGCGCTTCAAGTACTGTTAAAAATTGTTGAGCCTAACTCTTCTTATCAGGGTACAAATGGAGAAACCTTGCCTTTCTTTTGTTTTAGGATGCGAATGGAGAAGAAAACAGCCTGACTGTGGCTAGACAATCCTGGGATATTCTAATGTTCATGTGTATATTCTTAGTTCTGTCTCTCCCTAGAGTTTAAAGGCTGGGTAAAAATTTCTGACTTAGAAATCTGAATTGATTTTCATTTTTCAGCTGCTTAGTCTGTACACCTTAGAATATTCCTTGAACTTTTTCTTCCCTTTGAACACTACCTTTGTTTTATCACCTTTTACCTTCAAAATATATCCACGTTGTCATTTCTTAGCACCTCCTCTGCAAACATCCATCCATCTCTTTCACCTGGAGCATTCTAACTGGCTGTCAAAGTGGTCTGTTTCCTCCCTCATTCCCCATTGACTATTTTAAGCACCTTGGGCAGAAGTCTGGTAAAATGTTAGGCAGGTTATATCCTCCATTTAAAATTCTCCAATGGCTTCCCATCTTACTCAGAGATGCCTCTCTCACCAGCTGAGCCCTGTCAGTGGCCTCCATGGCCTTATCATCTATCTGCCCCTGTTAACTCTCCAGCTTCATCTCCTGCTTTCCCCAGCTTGCTGTATTCGAGTCATTCTGGTCACTTGCTATACCTTATCTCCAAAGCCTAGAGAAGAGTGGATGGCACATAGTAGACACTCAATAAATTTCGGATAAATAAATAGTAACCCAGACATATTCTAGGTGCGTGCTATTTTCTGAAATCCAAAGAAAATTTGATTTACATCTTCCATTTTGTGCTTAGCTCCTCACATTGCCTGTGAATTCTGGGAAACTTACATTTCTTTTTCGTTTCCACTGTCTCTGACACCTTCATTTGCATTCTGCATTCTGCTTTTCCACGTGCTGCCCTTTTCTCTGCATCTGATTGCTTTGAATGGTTGGGTGGGCACCATTCAGATCCTTCACTCCCCAAAGTTCCCTGTAGAGTTGTCCTTGCTAAATATTTGAAATAGTGGAGGTGAGGACAACACCTCAATTTAAATTTTAGGTAACTGCTTTCTAAAAAGTCCTTTGTTTCTGCCCTGGGAACTTCTGTTGGTTTCATTGACTTCAGCTTCAGCTTTTGTGCATTTTTCTGATCCTACCTTTGCTCTTTGCCGAGATACAGTACTGTGTTCTACTTTAGGATGTCTGACTATCAGGACAGTCTTTCATTATTAAGCCCAAGTCCATCTCAGATCATTTTTACTCAGTCATGGGTAAAGTTAGTTCTTATCATCTTTGAGGTTTGTTTTGAACAAATACTGTCTCCTTTTCAGTGTCACTCTCTCTTATAGGGTTCTATGAAAGTATAAAAGTCTAGAAACACTTGACTAACATCATTCTTTCTAAAAAAATAACGACATTCTTCCATATGGGAAGCAGTATATTTTTGAAAAACACATGTTTTATATCAATTAGACTTAAGATGTTAAGTTTATCGGTCACATGACAGGCTACAGTTTTTGATATGCATCAACATTTTTCCAAAACATTTCCATAACTGATCTCTGGATATAGTAATAACTTAGACTAATTTTTAATAGTCTAGTATGGATGTTATAAAGTGTAAAATTATTATATGTATTTGGATTTGTGCTTTATTGTTTAGGAAAGTTACAAATAAACTACAATTAAAATGCCACACTTTGTTGGAAGAAACTTTTTGTGAAGCCTTTAATGTGCAGTTGATTCCAAGCGTAAACAAGCCTGGCCTCCCCTTATGGGACCAACTGTTCATTTTTTGTGCATCTTGTAGAGAAACTTAAGTGAAACAGTCTAGGCAGATTCACCCCAGTTCTTGGCAGTAAGCAATACAAATGATTAATGGCTCAAAATGGTAACTGGCTCTTGGTTACAAATACCTCAGAATTTCAAGAAATAACACTATAATAAGTGGAAATATCTCAGTAGTTCAACTAGTCCTCACTCACTGAAGGATTAGGGTGACCTGCCATGCTAGGATAAGCTTAGTTATATAAAATTACGCATGCTGATTTTTAGCTCTCCCTTGTCTGGCAGTAATTTTTTTTTTCATTTAAAGCATCTTAAAGTTAGGAAGGATGCCAAAGGAGAATATTATGAAAAAAGTGCTACCCAAAACCAACCCATTAGTTTACCTAAAAGATATAGTTTCTTATTTCTAAGCAAGTGACATTTTCTAATGCTTCCCTACTATGAACAAGCTGTAATGTTACGTTCTGTTGGATTATTGCCTTATAAAGTCTATGCTTTTGAGAAAACCATGAGAGTTGAGTCCTAGATCCTCCAAAGAAGCACCAAGCCAAGAATTATTGCCCATGACCATTCTATGGATAGATTAAATTCCTGGGACAGGAAGCATGACTTTTTCTTTATTAAATTTTTCCAGCTTTGCACTTGGATTTTCCCACTTTAGATTGTAAGGCCCTTGCACATTCAGCTTTGCCATTTAATCTTAAACTTTGCCCATATATTAGAGCATCGCCCCTTAGTGGGCTTGCTGGGTGGATCCTGGTTGGAGTGCATATGGGAGTCTGTCTCTGCCTCCCCTCCTCTCACTGAATAAAAAAATCCACAAAACTTTGCCCATATTTGACCACATCATGTCTTCCCAACTGCTCTTGTTTCAAGAGATAATTGTTCACAAGCCCCTATATTTCTGGTTTCCAACCAGAGATTTCAGACTGCGTAGTCTTGGGATGTGGTGTATGCAAGAGAACATTCTCTGCACAAGGGCCAGTTAGAGAAAAGTTTGCAATAATGGACATCTAGATTGCTTTTAGAAAAATGGAATGTAGTTCAGTGTAGCATGAGATGTATGGCTACAAAAACTGAAGTAAACTCTAAATGTTAAGCTGTGCCAGGTTGTTAGGGGCTTGAATGCCACTCGGAAGAGCTTGGCAGTATTTCTCAGCTGAGATTTTCAAGTAGGATGGGGTGACACAACCATATCTTCATGTGTTTTAGGAAGATAGCTCTTGTGTTAGTGCAAAGAATTTATGGGAAAGAGACAGAGGAGATTGGAAGAGGCACTGAGTATTTTCATTAGTCCATCATCAAGATCATGAGGAGTTAAATTAGGGAAAGGGCAGTAAGATGGAAGAGAAGGTGAATTTAAGGCAGGGCTTGACACAACAGAGGTAAGAGCGAAAATGTGCAGAGCTAAAGCTAACCTTTAGTCTCCTAGCTTGAGAGACTAGGAATGATGACCTTTTAGGAGAGGTGTACAGCATGTGAGGAGTTTGACGTTGTTAAGGAAAATGGTCGAGTTTTGGATATATTGCGTTTGAAGGACTGGTGAATCATTTTTCTGTTAATTAATGCTAAAGTTAGCAGTTGAATTTATGGGTGTGGCCAGGGATGAAAGACAGAGAAGATGGTCTTTTCCTTACCAGGGAATTTTTTCTCTATTGTGAGCAAATAGTCCCTCCTCAGAAAATAAGACCAGGTGCAAACATTATACTGAATAAATGTTAAGTGAAATGTTGTGTCTTTTTTTAAAAAAAACATTTTCTTCTCTTATTTATTCTTTCCAGATTTATACCAATTACTTCAAAGAAAAAACCCCATAAACTTTAAATATTTGATAATTATTTTTCTCTAATTTGGAAGATAAATTTGCATACTGGAGGAAGAAGAGATTGGATAATATTCTCAACATGATGGTTAAGTATTCTGAATCTCTACTTTTCAATCTTTCTAAAACCAGCTTTTGTTTTTCTTCATACTATGATTAACCAGTTCTATAAAACTCAGTTTATGACAGGCCCTTGGACTAAAATTAATTTTATTGTTTTGTTGAAAGCCATAGAAACATGTTAAAAATAAATATTTTGTTACAGAATATTAGGAAAAAGGTTGGTTTTCAACAAAACATGTAGCCCTTCTAAAAGAGAAAACATGGTTAAGATAGTAATGTTAGGTTATAAATACAACCAGTTCTTTTTTTAGTAGAAGAGCTAAAGAAATGTTTTTGGAATTGATATAATTTTGATAATTAAAATTATTTTGTGACAAGTTGGTCTTTATCATGGTTTTTACTCTTTAATTGTTCTGTTTCCCAAAATGACCAATCTGAAAGTTTACAATGGTGATAAGAAGTGGTGTAGTGAAGGTCTTTTTTTTTGTTGCTTCTTGATTTCTTTGTTATTTGTGTTATTTTTTTGTGTTTTTCAAAATTAATTTTGAAATGTTTATTTCAATTTTTTTTTTTAGTGCAAAGGATTTTTTATTTATAAAATTACCTTTTATGAGATTCAACTGAAAAGAAATGGAACTCTGGAAATGGTATATAATTTAATATGATGCTGAATAATTAGAGTAGCAATTCACTGTAATAATCATCAACCACTTGTAAAGTCCTTGGAGAAAGGAACTGAGTCTGTGTGTTTACATGTATTATGTTATAGAGTTTATGTCCAACAAATGATATTTACCTAAAATATACAAGCCATTTGTAGAGGAGAATAGTAAGAATAGTCATTGAATAGTGATTATAGATCATAGTTTCAGAGACAAAACTACATTAAACTGGTTTCAGGAAACATCATATTATTCCTTAATATAGCTCTTGAACCAAAGACTTTGAAGGTTGTTTAGAAGGATGCCATTGGTAAAGTTTGTTCCCTATAATTTCAGTCTGAGAATAACCTATGCCATATATCTGATTTGGCAGACAAATGGTAAAGAACATCTTATTCTTTGTTCTATGTTGCCTTTGCTATGTGAATCAAACATTCAGAAGACTCACAATGACTTTTTAAAAAATTAAATTTATTACGGCAACATTGGTTAATAAGATTTTTAGGTTTCAAGTGTACATTTTTATGACACATGATCTGTATATTGCATTGTGTACCCACAACCCAAAGTCGAATCTTCCTTCCCCATATATGTGACCCCCTTCACTCTTTAACACCCCCTCACCCCCTTTTCTCTGGTAACCACCATACTGTTGTTTGCATCTATGAGTTTTTATTAGTTTTTTTTTGTTTCTTCACACAATGACTTTTTCTTTATCATTTTTTTTATTCCATATCAGACGTTACACAATGTAGCAGGAAAATCAGCATTGACAGCTTCATTAAGCATAAGCCACACTCAATATTTTTTCCAGGAATATTAATAATTAGGGTCGTCACATTCCCATGGGTCCTTGACCACTTAAAATACATCTGTACACGTGCAACGAAGATTCCCTGTTCACAGAAGTCATATCAGTGAGGCCAGCTAATTCTTTGCATTCTGAACACTTCAGAGCACGTGGGTGGCAGATGCCAGCAGAGCGCTGTCAGTATTTCTCATTTCTCTTCTCTCCTGTGCCTGCCTTGGAAAAAAGCATAAAACTTCCCAGACTGCGTCTAATTATGTAATCTCAGGTGGGCAAAAACTGCTCCCTCTCTTCAACTCCTGATCGGTTTATAATCTAAGCAAGGAGTACTGGCGGGTCTAGTTATTGTTGTCCTACTGGTGCCAGCAGAGATACTGTTTGCATTCGGACAGGTGTCTAGAGAGGTCTCTCCCTCAGGCACTCCATGGGAACAGACCTGCACTGCTTTCTGAGGACCAAATTTGGGAAGCTTGTCTTTCTTCTCCAGGCCTTAGGGTACAACATCGAGATTACCCATGACATCTTTTAAAAGGGAAATGCCCTCTTCTGAGCAGAGTGAACTTTGTTTCCTCAACCCCTTGCCCCCTTCCCTTCACTGCTGTGCCCTTGGACTCACGACCCCGGACTGTGTGCTATACCTCTACTCACTCTCACTGCGAGGCTCGGGCCTCAGAATGCTTACCTGCCCTCCCGCAGGAACTTCTCACTTGTTTCTGATTACAATGAATTTGATTCAGATGCTGAATCTCTGAATTGTCCATCAATCATCCAACTAGATTTTAGCCACTCCCCTTTGAGTCCCTAAAGGAAAGAAAGTGCGCGGAGGACTCTCCAGCAGAGGGCGCCTCCTTACCGCGAGACAGGGCTTTGGCTGCGCACCCTACCTTCCTGGTGAGTGAATCCTGAGGGAGATGGCGGGGTTGCTCTTTCTTCTCATCTAAGCCTGCGCTTCTAAGAGCCCCAGGCCTTTGATCCTGACGTCGAGCAGTCATATCTCTCTGAGGATGCAAAAGGGCATGGAAGGAAAAACCCATGAGTGGTTCTGTTAGGTGTTCTCAGTGGGAAGGCCTCCCTTGCAAAGAGCAGCTCTCTGTGCCTGTCACACAGAGACCAGTTCCCAGAGGGAGAAGCCCGAGGGCACAAGGGGCCAGAGGCCAAAAGATGATTTACCTTAGAGCTTCCTATCAGTTTTCCCTGTACCCTGAAATAATCCACCCCTTTATCAGTGCCCTCAAGTGTCCTTGGAGCCCTTTTGCACCTTGACTACTATTAGAGCTTCTCCTTCTCCTGGTGGTGGATGAGGTGAGCGGGTGGAGAAAGGAAAGCATCACCCACCCCCACCTCAAGTCAGTCGTTCCAGTCAATACTACTTATTTTACTGTTTTTCTGTTTGGCTGCATGCACCAGCCTTTGACATAGGCCTGTCCTGCGTCTGTAGTTTCCTGACCTCAGCTGATGGGTCCTCACACCTTTCCTTGGGCCCATGGTTCCTGGGTCTGTGTTGCATTTCCCGAGAGCATCTGAGGTGTCCTGGGCACATCAGCCTTGTGCTTCTATAATATATTCAGTCTCAGAGGTGATCCTGTCTAGAAGCTAGGGAAGTTCAGAGCCCTGATTCCTGGGCAAGGGAGAGGATGGGTAGCTTTGACTTTATTTTCTTTCACATAGGCTGATTTCTTTGCAGTAGTTCACAGCACAGCTAAATTATTCTTGCCTCTGTGCCTTCAAGCAAGCTGTTCCTCTTCCTGGAAATCTTTTTCTTATGACTTCCAAATTCAACTCATCCTTCAAGGCTTTGGTGTCATGTTCATTCCTAAGGACTTACGTTCTCCTTAAAATTTAGAGATTTATTTTGCACTGTCCCTTACTTGTTTTCAGTGAGACACACTTGTGCCCTTATACTAATTTGACTATTTTCCCCCTCATACTGGCCAAAGTTATTTTCAGTTGTTTGCAGAATTTGAGTGTATACATTCAGGCCATTTATTCCAATCTATTCAAACTGTAATCTAAATGTCCTTGGGGTGTAGCCAGTTCTTAAGGATCTGATTAAATTCAATTGAACCTTATTTCCCCAGACAGAAATGGTCCAGGTCACTCCTTACAACTGCTGAATGTCTGAGGTTGCCTTCTTATCACCTAGATAAATGCTGCTTTGTTTCTTCTGCTTCTCACTCTGGTCTAAAGCAAGAGTTGGCCAACTATGACCATGACCCACACCCTGCATCTGGCCTATTTCTATCTATAATATGGCCTGTGAACTAAGAATGAACGTTACAATTTTAGATGGTCAAAAAAGTTAAAAGAAGAACAATATTTTTTGAAACATGGAAATTATATGGACTTCAAATGTCACTGTCCAATAATAAGCTTTTTTATTTTTTAAGTGAGAGGAGGGGAGGTAGAGAGACAGACTCCTGCATATGACCCAACTAGGATCCACCTGGCAACCCTGTCTGGGGCCAATGCTCGAACCAATTGAGCCACTGGCTGTGAGAAGGGAAGAGGAATAGAGGGGGAAGAGGGAGGAGGAGAGAAGCAGACAGTCATTTCTCATGTGTGCCCTGACTGGGGATTGAGCCTGGGATGCCTGCATGCTGGGCCGACGCTCTATCCATTGTACCAACTGGCCAGTGTCCAATAAGCTTTATTGGAACACACATAAGCCACACCCATTCATTTACATTATAGCATAATACAGCGGTTCTCAACCTGTGGGTCGCGACCCCGGCGGGGGTCGAACAACCAAAACACAGGGGTCGCCTAAAGCCATCGGAAAATACATATTTTATTGTATAATAACCGCTGGCATAATATAATGGCAGAATGGAGCTGTTGTGACATGGAACAAATGTCCCTTAAAACCTAAAATATTTGATTTTTGACTCTTTCAGAAGAAAGTTTTCTGGTCTCTGGTCTAGGGGCAAAGACTAATCTCTCCGTATCCCCACAGGAGGTCCTCTCCCACCCAGGTGTGAATAATTTAGTAATCACATGTGATTTGTGGCGCAGTCACTGACTGTCATGCTCTTTTACTTTTCTCTTGGCTTCACACCCCGTTACTTATTTTCTTTTTTCTGCCCGACCCTCCCTGGGAGCATTTGGCAAACTCCCTCCCTATCTGACAATGTTCAGTTTCACCTAAAACAATGTCTGTTGGAGTCTTACCAGTATTCTCTGGGTACATTTACCTCCAATGAGGAAACCTGGTTCCAGCTGTTCAGAGATTTGCATTTCCCATCTTCCTATACATTTTTTAAGAACTTTCAACAAAAGGCATTATCTCATTGATGATACATGAGCTGCTTTACTCTGACTTTTGTTTTAAGATTTGTTAAAAAATTTGAGGAAGTGATGTGTGATTAGAGTAAAAAAAATATGGAATCCGCATATTATGATTGTCAAGAACCCTGGAGCATGGTATGAGGTGGGAGGTGGGGATGACAAGGGTCTCAAGAAGTGAATGAGGCCCCAGTAAGGTGATGATTTACTCGAGGCCCCGCAACTGATGAGTAGTGATAATCAATCACCTGAGACCAGCACTCAGGTTTCCTGACCCCCATTAACCACACCAGCTCCTCATATTTCTTTGAACTCTTCTTCTAGTAAAGAATAATACAAGCAAATAAATAAATTTTAATTTTTACATATTTAAACTGGTAGAGCAAAATTGTACAAAATAATAATTGTGATGTGATGCTAACTGTAGAAAGTTACTCAGGAGGGAATTGCAAATGAGTCACTTAGGAAGGCACCAGCGCTCCCGTGTGCAGACACGCAGCAGAGTGGCCCCTTCTGAGCCTCCTTTGTTAAATAGCACAGCCGCAAATGATTGCAAAAGCAATCATTATTTTATCTCTTACAATATTCCACTCTTTCTGTTTTCCCACCTCATCACTAATTTAAGATAACTTGATGGCATTTAAATAGGAAAAAAAAAGGATTTTTAATGTAAATGAGGGAATGGACAAAAATTGGCTATTAAAGTCTGTTGGATTCTAGAAGGTTTCAAGTTTGATTAAGAAACCATGACTCTACAAAAGTGTTTAAGAATATCTGAAGAATTTTTTTTCTCTTACATGATTTTCATTTGTAACATAATATAATTTTATTTTAGATTAAAACAAGTTCTGCATCAGTGTTCTAATGAAAAAGCAAAAAAGGTAAAAACTATCTGAAAACTTTGTCTGCTTGAGTCATATAGCATTACTGTATAACCGTATATATCAGGGGAGTAGAGACATTTCGGTCAATTGAGATTTTCTTGTCAAATCTGACTTTTTGATGTATACAAATATGATGTGTGTATATGCATCATATTTATTTTTATGTAATTATAAAAATATAACTGGCCCTGGCTGGTTGGCTCAGTGTTAGAGCATTGGCCAGGAGTGTGGATGTCCCAGGTTTGATTCCCTGTCAAGGCACACAGGAGAAGTGCCCATCTGCTTCTCCACCCCTCCCCCTCTTTCTTCTCTCTCTCTCTCTCTCTCTCTCTCTCTCCCCCCCCTCCTGCAGCCATAGCTTGATTGGAGTGAGTTGGCTCCAGGCACTGAGGATGGCTCCTTAACCTCTATGTCAGGCTCTAAGAAGAGCTTGGTTGCTGAGCAACAGAGCAACGACCCAGATGGGCAGAGCATTGCCCCCTAGTGGGCTTTCTGAGTGATTCCAGTTGGGGGTGCATGAGGGAGTCTGTCTCAGCCTCCCCTCCTCTCACTGAAAAAACCCCCAAAACTTTTATTATAATAATAAAAAGCAAAATTGAAAAAAAAAGGAGCAATATTACCTTCACATAAATAAGATACCTTAGAGCTTTAAAATCATGTAAACAAATCATGGTTAAAATAATTCATGTTAATTCTTATTTTTTGAAGATAGTCACCACTAATTTCTAAGAGGATATGAGGTAACTTACAATGTTAAATACATTGGGGAAACAGATTTTTTTCTGAAGAACCCAACAGAGACTATCAGTTCAACAGTCAAGAAACAGTAAGAAATATTTCATGCCATCAAATCAGACCAGCTCTTGGAAGATCACTGACATTCTAACCTTCTTAGGTGGCAGAGGAGAAGAGGAGTAGGAAAAGAGGCTAACATACCACTTAAAGCGATCAGACATTATAAATACTTACAACTCTACTAACACTTTTTAAAATATTTTTTTAATTTCTTATTTTTTTATTCATTTAAATTTATTGTGTTTACATAGATTCAAGTATCCCACCGAATACATCCTCCCACACCCCTGAATTCCCCTCAACATCCTTCTTGCCCCCTCCCCCTAACACCCTCTCCACTTTCCTCCAGGATTTGCTCTTCTGCTCTCTATAATGCTGTTATGTATATATAATTTCACCAAGCTCTTTCCCTTCTCTGATCTCATCCTCTCATCCCTTTCCCTCTGTCCTCTTTCCCACTGGTCCCTTTGATCCCTCCTCTGCCTTTATTCTGTTCCTCAGTTCACATTGTTCATTGGATTCCTCATATGAGTGAGGTCATATGATATTTTTATTTCTTGCCTGGCTTATGTCACTTAACATAATAGTTTCCAGGTCCATCTATGTTGTTGCAAAAGGTAGTATTTCCTTCTTTTCATGGCCCCATAGTATTCCATGTGTATATGTAGTACAGCTTTTTAATCCACTCGTCCAGTGAAGGACACTTGGGCTGTATCCAGATCTTCATTATTGTAAACAATGCTGCCATAAACATGGGGGTGCATTTCTTCTTTTGAATCAGTGATTTGGTGTTCTTAGTATATATTCCTAAAAGTGGGATGGCTGGGTCAAAAGGCAGTTCCATTTTTAATTTCTTGAGGAATCTCCATACCATTTTCCACAGTGGTTGCACCAGTCTGCATTCCCAACAGCAGTGCAGGAGGATTCCCTTTACTCCACATCCTTACCAGCACTTATTATGTTTTGTTTTGTTAATGTGTCATTCTGACTGGCATGAGGTGGTATCTCATTGTAGTTTTAATTTGCATTTCTCTAATGATTAGTGATGTTGAACATTTTTTCTTTTGCCTATTGGCCATCTGAATGTGTCTTTGAATAGACACTTTGAAGTGTCTATTCATTTCTTTTGCCCATTTTTGATTTGATTATGTTCCTTGACTTCTCTTATCAATGTTCTATAATTTTCTGAGTACAAGTCTTTAACCTCTTTGGTTAAATTTATAGCTAGGTACTTTCTTTGTTGTTGTTGCTGTAGTGAAGGGGATTGTTTTCTTAATTTCTCTTTAGGATAGTTCATTGTTGGTGTATAAAAATGCCACTGGTTTTTGAATATTAATTTTATATCCTGCCACCTTGCTGAATTCATTTATTAGGTCATTTTTTTACTAAGACTTTAGGGTTTTCTATGTACAGTATCATATCATCAGCAAATAATGATAGTTTTACTTCTTTTTCAATTTGGATGCATTTCTAAAATCTTAAATCTACATTCCTCTTTACTAGATTCCCCCCCCCCCCGTTCTGTTTACAACAGGACAGTTAACATTTCTTACATCATTGGTTTGGTTGTAATAAATTCCTTGAAGGTTTTTTTTTTTTTTTTGTATGGGAAGCTTTTTATTTCTCCTATTTTAAATGATAGCTTTGCTGGATAAAGAAGTCTTGGTTGTAGGATCTTGTTTTGCATTAATTTGAATATTTCTTGCCATTCCCTTCTTGCCTCAAGTGTTTTTGTTGAGAAGTCGGATGTCATCCTTTTGGGTCTCCTTTGTAGGTGATTGACTGCTTTTCTATTGCACCTTTTAGTATTCTTTCTTTATTCTTAGCTTTGGTTTTTAAATTATGATGTGTCTTCGTTTAGGTTTATTTGGATTCCTTTTTAATGGGACTCTCTGTGCTTCTTGAACTTGTGTGACTTTTTCCTGCATCAATTCCAGGACATTTTCAGCTATGATTTCTTCAATCAGGTTCTCTATCCCTTGTTCTTTCTCTTCTCCTTCAGGAACCCCTATGATACAGATGTTGTTTCTCTTCCTATTGTAACAGAGCTCTCTTAGAGTTTTCTCAGACATTTTGATTCTCTTTTTCTTTTGCTGTTCTGCTTCCGTGCTTTTGCTTATCCTATCCTCTAAATTGCTGATTCGATCCTCTTTTTCATCCTGCCTGCTTTTCATTCCTTCTTCATTTCTGATATTGTGTTTTTCATTTCTTTCTGATTCTTTTTTATGATTTTAATGTCCTTTTTGATGCCAGATATCTCATTGTTTAGGTGCTCATGTTGTCTATCTATGGTTGCTCTAAGGTCCTTGAGCATCCTCACAATCATTATTCTAAACTCTGCATCTGGCATCTTAGTTATTTCCATTTCATTCAATTCTTTTTCTGGGGATTCCTCTAGTTGATTCATTTGAATTGCACTTCCCTGTCTTCCCATTTTGTCTCAATATAGACTGCTCCTTCAAATATGTTGTTTGTGTAGCTGAGTATACGGTTGGTGTTGTCTGACTCCAGCTTTCAGTTGTGTAATTTCTAAATCTTCCTGGGATGGCTTCAGCTGTTTTTAATCTGCTGTGGGCTACTTGTCTGCTGCTACTGCTCTTTTTGCTGTTTGTGACAACATTTTCTATGCCTTAGCTGGGTCAGGTGTGAGGAGCCTTTCCTTAAGATACCACTCTAACTATGGTTGTTAGGTCTTGAGCTGATGCTCTGTATCTGGCCGCTGGATGTACCGGCCTTGGAACTTACAGGCTGGAAACTGGAGAACCAGTGGGAGTCACTGCTTTTGACTGGCCCTCAGCAACCTTCTTGGAGCTACAGGCAATCCAGAATCATCTTTTCCTCATCCGATACCTGATCCTCCAAGTCAGCCATCTTGGGCTGCTCTCTAAAATATTTTTTTTAACATTTAAGAGTATCAAATAAATGTATCAATATCAAAGAAAGAGAAGAGTGTGTGTGTCGTGTTAGTAAGAGAATAACCATGGCATAAATTTTCCAACATTATATGGCAAATTGAAATTTAAAAAAATTTAAAAGGAATGAAATTTAAATTTTCCAACTAGTTTTTTGTAATGTCAGTTGGCTTTGACTTTAAGGACAGATTGCTTTTCTGTTTTTTTGTTGGGGAAAAAAAGACTTGAATTTGTTCTCTGAAGCTACCTTAGAGGAGTATGAGATAAATGCTGTCCTGGAAATTGATGCTCTTTTTTTTGCTTTATTCAATACATTATCCCAATTTTGTGTAAATTCTAAATTTTTTAACATCTTAGATCTGTGTATATAGTCACCTCAATTTTCCATTGAGGTTTTGGACTTTTTATGTAATAGATTTTGTAATTACAATGTTACCCTATTCTGTAGAATGTGACTGTGAATCTCAAGGGTAGTTATTAGCTAAGGAAGATTTTTAACAAAATGGTAGAGCATGGCACATTGTTTTGAGTTGTGGAGTGTGTCATTTTGATATCTTTGTACTATCAGAAAGGGTAGTAGGAACTAGAACAAGGGTTCTTAATGTGTGTGTGTGTTTGTATGTGTGTGTGTGTGTGTGTGTGTGTGTGTGTTTTATGGACACTGCAGCAGGCAGAGCAATAGCTCTTCAAAGATATCCATGTCTAAGTCCTTGGAATCTGTGAATATGTTTCATTACATGGCAAAGGGCACTTTACAGATGGAAATAAGGTTATCCTGGATTATCTGGGTTGATGCAGTGTCATCACAAGTTTCCTTGTAAGCGAAGAAGGGAGGCTGGGTGGTCAGAGAAGAAGACAGAATGATGGGAGCAGGTATTGGAGTGACGTGATGGCTGGCTGGGAGAACTGGTCCAGGCCATGCAGTCATCTCTGGAGCTGGAGAAGCAGCCAGGCATTTTCTTCTGCTGCCTCCAGAATGGCTGCGGTCCTGCTGATGCCTTGATTTTAGCTTAATGACACCTATTTCAGACTTCTGACCTCAGGTATGTAAAATAATAAACCTGTGCTTTTCTAAGCATCCAAATTTGTAACAGGAGCAAGAGGGAACTAATATAGGCACCTTAGGGCAGTCTAGGAAACCTATCTCTTCTCAGGATACTATTTTTAAATGCATAAAATAAAATGCATAGGATTGAAAAGGAAATCAGTTACATATTTAAATATTTTTAATACCCACTTAAACAATTTTGTGATATAGTAGGAGACGTGCTTTGTCTTTCATGTATTAATTAACCAGATAAACCATTTAAAATATGAACAAGTGAACATTAGTGTTAACTTTTAGTATTCATCAGTGTGAATGTTAACTACCTGTGGCCTGTGACCTATTTGTGTTTTGTAAGCTGAACTGTCCCACTGAGAATTAAGAATCTAATTGAAACTATCTAGATTTGTAAAACTTTAACTTTTAAGTTTTCGATTTCTTCCAAGTTTGGTCAACAAACAGTTGTAGATGTAGAACCCTGGAAGACAAAATCATTATCAGTTTACCAGTATGAAAGTATGATTTCACTACTAACTCAATAACTATGAGATGAGAAATTATCCAGTAATTGGCCAGCTATGTTGCACAAGCATCTTAAGACAGGAAAGTTGGATGCAATCTACAAGTGGGCTTAATAACTACCATGATTTCTAATTATGGATGAGCATAAATAATATTTTGAGATATCTGTGGCAAGTGTAGTGTGATATGAAAATATTTATTCTATTTGTGTCAAAATGACAGATATCATTGTAAAGCCGGGAGCCGGCATTGTGGCCATTCACATGCAGGTTTGCATTGGATTCGGACAGATGGTAATGAAACAATGGAGCCAAGAACTGGTGGGCCATCATCTTTAATCCTAGCTTGCACCCAGTAGGCAAGTAAAAACACACACTGGGCTCCAAAACCCACTCATTCAGTGCTCACAAAGCTACTGACTTATCCGAGTTTCCTAGAATCAAATGTTTCTAGCTCACCAGACTTATTCACCTCTGTCCCTATCTCCTTCCTCCTCCCTGCACAAACTGCACAAACTGGCTTTTCTCTCAGCACTCCACCATCTTGGCTGCCTCTCCTGGCCTCCGCTATGTGACCTTTCTCTGCTTTCTGCAGTTTCCTCTAATGCTAATCTCAGGAACCGAGAGAGCAAGCTCCCGGTCTGCCCCACTTTATAGTGCAGAAATCAAAACCTTTTTAATCCAATATACAAAATAGGGAAGTCTCTGATACAAAGTCCACCCCACATCAAAAAGGGTAGGAAAGGCTTAGTCCTGAAACCAAGCCCCAGGCTACAAGGATCCTGCCTGCCCATAGCCTGCCCCCAACACACATTAATATAGTTACGCCCATTCCAAGCATAAGGGCAACTAATATCATCACCTGGGAGATGGGCAGCACCATCTTTAACAAAGTGAACATAATATATTTTATCTGCCCAACAATCATTAAGACTTCTTTCCTACACTTATAATTGAATGTGATGCTACATTTCACCTAGAGGCATTTACAAATAATCAAATTGTATTTTTTCCAATCCCAATTCATACATAGATAGGTTCCAGGTTAAAAACTGCAAGCAGAAAAGAGTGGTTGTGTAGAATGGAGCTATTTGTCTTCTTCTTTTCACTCTAAGTTTAAGGGGAAGGATTGTGTTGTTAATGAACATTAATCACATTAAAATACCCAGAACACATGGAGCACACGATGAGTCTGTCTTACAATGTCCTGGCAGTCCCCTGAGGGTAGAACTTTGAGTTCATTTGGTTAAGAAAGCAAAGTAGTTCTCCTCCTTTCTCTTTGCCTTCTTTTTTCTTTTTCTTATATTACTGTGTTTCTCCTCTTAGGGAGCAAGTAACTTTTGTGCTTTGATAACGAGAAAATTACATTCTGTGTCATAAGAAAGAAATGAAATGGAGGCGGAGAATGGAGAGTTGGAGGATATTTAGATCAGATCATTTGTGTGAAGTTATTTGTCAATATGCCATATGGGAATTCCGGGGAAAATAATACTGAAATGTCTGTGGTTTCATTCCCTCAAGGGAAGTTATAGAATCTATGTTAGTATAAATACCCTGATACTGCAAACCAATTCAACAGTAGTTACTTAAAGAAATCTTGTCCTATAAGTAAGTAGATTGTCTTGTTTAACAGTTTACAACTTTAATCAATCTATCGTAGAATTTACAGTGAGTAGTTCCCCAAATACTGAGACAGTATCTACTGTTATAAAGAGTGAGGTGACCACTGTTCAAAATTTAGAGACACAAAGTGGACTCAAATTCCACAGTCCTTTGTGGATTTAACATTACTCATATTTCATTAAAAAAAACCTTCTCTGTATAAAAATAGTGCTATTATTTAACTTGCTGTCATGAAGACAAATTGAGCTACTCGTCAGGGTAGTAAAACAGACCTTTGTTCAAATGCAGTCAGGGAAAAGCCCAGCTACGTTGGCATTTTGCAGGGTTTGCATTAAAGCAAGAGAAATGATAACTTGCTGAAGAACAAACCAGACAAAACACATCCAAGTGTGAGAGAAAGTTGAATCTGGAAGCAAAGTCTGAGGTTTTTCAAGATGACAAGAAAATTGCACCTGGATTCTGCAGTGACCACAGTGAATTTGATTCTATTACTTAGCCATGTGAGACCGAGGTGAAGCTCATGAGATTTTTAGAAAAGACCCAACCTGTGTTATAGCAAGTGGGAGTAGATAAAATACATCAATAGCTAGATACTGCTGGTTATAATGGAAGCTATTGGTCATAGCAGAGACTCTAAATTAATTTTCTCTGTAAAAAATGCATTGGAAATAGCTGACTGAAACTTAGAAAACTGTGGTGAAGAATGACTCCTTTGATTAAAGACTGTAGGGCAGAAGCAATATTCACCACAGTGTGACTATTCCATTCCCAATGACTGATTCTTTTGCTTATAGTCTTAGATGTAATATGTTTGGATATTTATTTTCTGCCTCCCTGACCAGCTATACTTATTTGTGTATGTGTGCTGAAGTGTGTGTTAGGAAAATGCGGATTCGTGAATGTGAATTTCAAATTAACCAGGGCTATTAGGTATATCATGAACCTACAGATCAATTTGGAGGATATTTTTTTATCTACTAGAGTCCTTGGTGGAGTCCACAGAATTAAGTACAAAGCTCTATCTACATACCTGATGTTGAATCCTCATTAAAATATGCAGAACTCAAAGCCCTTGGCATTCATAAACACTATTGATGACCATTATCATGGTGAACACAATAGTTTCAAGGAGTTTTGGGAATTCTCCAGTGATGCCCAAACACGCTGGCTATTGCATATGCATACTTTAAAGCTGTTTTGTGGATTTTAGACACAATGCCAGATGCATGGACGGGGGAACTGGGCTTGAAAGTTAACATATCTGTGCTCAAACCCCTGAGAAAAAAGAGACTGAGGATTTCTGTGTCACACATTATTTGGTTAAAAAAGAGGAGAAAGCAATGATTTTCATTTTGTCATGGCTTGTTCACTAGGCAATACCAACATGAGCGCCTCAAGATGGTAACATCAGAATGTCCAGCTTTGTTCCTTTTACTGTTCTCTTGACTCCACACTCATTTCTTTGGTCTTTTTGATGAGGAATCAAATCTTTACTATTACCCTCTTTAATCTTGTTTAAACATTTACTATTCAGCAGATGAATAGTGAACATCTATCATGTATACAGTTCTAAGTATTGTAGATACCATGATGAGAAAAACATCTGCCCTCAAGGAGTCTGAACTGAAGTTGAGTACATATGTAGATAATTTCATCTTGCTTAACCCCAAGCGGCTCTGGCTGGAGCCCTTGTTTATAAGGAGAAGGGAATAAACATTGCTAAATTTTGGTTAGGAGCCCTTACATTTATTTTATAATACTAAATCCTCAAAAGAATTCAATAGGGAGGTAGAATTCCAACAGCATATCTACCAGTAGCCAGTAGCTCCTAATAGAGTTTTAGACAGACTTAGCATTGACTTTTACTTCACTGCTTTCTAAATTGATCTTGGTCGAACTACTTAACCTCTCTGAATACCAGTCTCCCTAATCTAATAAATTAGTGAAATTAATAGTATCTACTTCACAGGCTGAAAATTAATGTAATAAAGTATTAAAATAGTGAGCATACTGTCCAAACTCAATAAATGTTTCTTCTCTTATACTCTTCCCATTTTACATGAAAATAAAGTACCGTAATCGTTCAGTTCTCACACACGGCCTCTGAACGTATGTATCATTGGCAACACTAGAAAGGATTCACTGAAAATAAAAAGCTTTTGGTCAATGGTCAAGTCTTTCCTTTCCTGATTAGTGCTCCAGGGACATTCAACTCCTGCTGCACTGGACATGAAATGATTTCATTGTTATGTTCTCTGCTATTGTTAACGGGTACGTTTAATGATGTCACATGGGTAGTGTCATTGCTCTGTGGGAACAGGGAGTTCCTTTTCATCTACCTTCTAAAAAAATGTTTATTTTTATTCCATTCTTTCTTTTGCTGATTTTACCAATGAAATAACTGATAATAAGATCTCAAAAACAGACATTTCAAAACATTTCAGACACAAAGGGAAAGGAAGGTCATGGAATGTTCACAAGAGGTTTCTGTTGGTTGTAACCAATTCCAACTCTTAAAGAATTGGTGTCATTAAGCCCTGAGGGAGGAAGGTTCTATATCAGCCACACTAAATGTTAGACTTTATTGTGTATTAGTATGTTCAGTAAAATTTATTTTGGAAAGCATAGTTAAGCACTTTTATAAAATAATACATATTGGTGCTTTAAAAAGCACACTGTAGCTTTAGCTTGCTTAATTAATGCTATTGTTCCTCCTGCCAATATGCCCTTGTGCTCATGAATGTGAAGTCTTGAGATGATTTTTATCACTTTAAATAATATGTTTGTGCTTTTACTTGTTTCAACACCTATAAACGACATCTTTTAGCACCCCACTTTATAAATGCAAATATTACCTCTGCTATTTTTATTTTTGCCTCTTTCCCCCTCTTCTACCTTTTTCATCAATATTTTTGTGTTTTGATTAAGCAAAAATTAAGATCCACCTCAGATGTAAAAAGGAGAGCAGAGGGCCATCATGCAAAAAAGTCAGACACAAAGATTTAAAGGAATATGATTATTTTAAATAATGTAATTTCTCTGGCTTTTCTTTCTTTGATTGTCGATCACAGGGTTCTCAAACTTTGGTATGCATAAAAATCACCTGGAGTGTTTCTGCAATATGTAGTTTCGGGCATTCAAACCGTAGAAATTCTGGTTCTGACCTTTGGGGGGAGGAAATGTTACTGTTTCCTGTGCATCACAGAGCACACTGTGAAAAATATTGAAATAATACCCTTTCTTTTGGTGATAAATGGTGACACTCCTTGTGTCCCAATGTAGCAGAATATGCCATTCCATGTGGAGCTATGTGCCCCCTAATTCTAGTGGCATGGCGAGCTTATCTAGAGACCCCACACAGACATACGGCTCTGGAGTGGTAGGAAATAGCTGAAACCCAATAGATAAGATCTAGGAAATGTATTTGTAGTGATGAATAACTTCACCCATCATGCCCAAGCTTATGCCTTAGGTTAATACAGAGCACTGAGTTGTCAAAAACCCCAAAGGAGATCTTTTGGTTAAAACCAACTGGTTTAGGAAATGGGGTTCACCTAATATTTATAGAGGTAGCTGGAGGTGCTTGCCAGGAAGACAGCTAATCTGATAGGTTTACTGAAACCTATAAAAAGACACTGAGGATATTTTCTATTGAACAGAAGAATTGATGGAGCTAGCACAACGTATTCCCGTTACATGCATCAAATACACTAGGAGATACACCACTGAAATTTTCCTTTAATTTTGATATCATGGCAGAAATTAGATGGCCGTCCATCTTGACTTTTGGATGGGTAAGGGACATATGCTATAGAAAAACTCACTTGATTTGCACGTAAATTTGGGGACCAATTACAGGACATAACAGAAGTTTAGCAATACCCAAACTGGTGAGGGTCAGGTCAGGTAAGGAAAGCCACTGTGAGAGCTCTGAATGAAGGTGTTTTATACAATTGTAGACTTTGGGGAAGTGAAGATCCAGAAGGGGGCGCAAGAGAATCAGAGAAACAGTCCCAACCAGCCTTCCTGAAGTACTGCTGTGGGTGAATGGATCACAGGGCTTGCAGTGTGTTTCTGTGGACCAGATGTGAGCCCCAAAGAGAGAGCCATCTTACATGTTGTTCAAGAGGAGTCTGCCATAGGGGTGGACTCCTGGCTGTACAGGAACAGAAGGACCGAGTGTGCCTGCTGGAGGAATGTTTATTGCTGCGATCTCTTTAAGGGAAGTCATTGTTCTCAGACTAGACTGATGAATCCCCCATGCCAGCCAAGAAAAGCTGTGGTCGTCCTTCCTGGTGAGAGAGAATTGAAGACATCTGCAACCCCTGGAAGAAAACAGCACAAGATTATATTTGTTCTGGCTTTTACATTTCTTTCTTCCTCTGCTCCAAATCTGGAGGGACCCAATCAGAGTTAGAAAATCAGTTGGAAGGAGAGGCAGGAAGGTAGGAACCCCCCCCCTCCCCCATTATAACCTCCTGAGCTTGTCTGTATCCTAGGAGAGGCATGGTGCTTTAACTTTAAATAAAATACAGGCTTGTTAGAAAATTGCACTAGGCTAGATATATTTATTACTATTCTTATGCTTGAAAGTGAATGGAAGTATTCTTACTGTCTAATAGTGATTGAAGAGGTCGTGGACTTTATCAGAGAGTTCATGCAGGGCTAGGAAAAGAAACCGGCTCACAGAGTAAATTTAATGGGCAGTAGGAAAAAGAATAAAGTTATTGTCTGACTGAGCCCTATGGGTCTTGAATGTTCAGCTTAGCATTTATCTGCCTTGGTTAAAAAAAAATCAAGCAGTATAGTAGGTAGAACAGGCTCATTGTGACTACAAATTTACTTAAAGAAGAAAGGGCTAAGTATATACGGACCTCACTTGATCTCACTTTGCTTTAGTGTGCTTCACGGGTGTTGGCGGTTTTTACAAATTGAAGGCAAGACAGCAAAAAGATTGCAACTCATTTTATTGCCATACGTGCTTTACTGTGGTGGTCTGGAATGGACCCCTCCATATCTCTGAGGCATGCCTGTTATTGGAAGATTTCACTGAGGCAAGTAAATGCAGGTATCGTTTTTAGATGTATCAGATAATACAAAATTTTGTCTTGTGGCAAAAGAAAAACTTGCTCAATCGCACTGGGCTACTGCCCTGCCTTCCCTCATCTCTCCGTAGTTTATGAAAAGTCCCTCGGCTTCCTTGGAGGTTGGGCATGGGAGGTAGCTAACTAAGTCTATGACACTAGTCTTTTACTGCTTTGAGAATTTTGAAGAGTCTTGCTTTCCTATCTTCATCTTTCTCCAAATTTTAAAATTCATGCAGTTAAGTTGAGAAGTCTGTTTTCTACTCAGAAGGTAGAAGAGGAAATCTATTAAACGGGAATGGCCCAATGCTTTCTGGCTCCGCGGTTTCTGTATTGTCTGCCCGAGTCCGATGTGGACCTGCCAGGCCTCAGCCACTGGCAATACACAGGGTAATGTCATCAATATAAATCAGGGGTCTCAAACTTGCGGCCCGCGGGCCGCATGCGGCCCCCCGAAAATTTTGTGTGGCCCGCAGACTAAGCCACGAAGTTCAAAATATTTTGGATAAAATTAAGTAAGCCTAGGGGCCTACTTGTATTTTTCATTTCTCTAGCATCCTAGCTAGATATTAGCTTATTTAACAGTAGTTGTGATGCGAACTACAGTTTCTGGTCGTTTTGTGACACTGAGTAAACTGCATGTACGATTGTGCTTGTTGTACTGATATTTTTTTTTGTTTTCAACTGCAGTGAGAAAAGTGTTGTGTAACAGTTGCCTTTTGTAGACCTAGTGCGGCCCGCCTAATGGCTGTGATCTTGCTCTGCGGCCCACATGCTGAGTTGAGTTTGAGACCCCTGAATTCTAAATTATTTAAATCCTAATCTCCTTTGCCTGAGTTTATAGACTTTTATATGCTAGTGAACCCTTTATTACAGAGTTGGAAATTATATAGTTTATCCAAAACAGGAGAAGCATCTTAAACATAAAAATAGGAATAAGATAGACTGGCACATGACTTTAAAATAACCATAATCTCTACCTTACCCTCAGATGTCATTCTAATATTTTTTTAAAAACCAACCCTGACTGTAATCCTCCAAATAATCTTTAGGAAAAGATTGATTCTTTTTTTTTTTGTATTTTTCTGAAGCTGGAAACGGGGAGAGACAGTCAGACAGACTCCCACATGCGCCCGACCGGGATCCACCCGGCACGCCCACCAGGGGGCGACGCTCTGCCCACCAGGGGGGATGCTCTGCCCCTCCCGGGCGTCGCTCTGCCAAGACCAGAGCCACTCTAGCACCTGGGGCAGAGGCCAAGGAGCCATCCCCAGCGCCCGGGCCATCTTTGCTCCAATGGAGCCTTGGCTGTGGGAGGGGAAGAGAGAGACAGAGAAGAAGGAGGGGGTGGGGGTGGAGAAGCAAATTGGCGCTTCTCCTATGTGCCCTGGCCAGGAATCGAACCCGGGTCCCCCGCACGCCAGGCCGACGCTCTACCTCTGAGCCAACCGGCCAGGGCCAAAAGATTGATTCTTAATTGTGTTCTATAAACATTTTTGTTAAGCTTTCTGTTTTTGAATACAAAGAAATTCTGAGGATGAAGCTTTTTGTTGAACTAAAATTGTATTGCAGGTTCTTATGAGCATAGGTTGCTATTCATGTACTTAGTATAAACTCCAGGAGCAGATCAGAAAGGATCACCTGCGAAAACTTCTGTCTTTCTACCTGGTTCACCTATGCTCAAGGTCACCTGCAGGGGTGGGGTGGGAACACTCAGGGCTGAAGTGCCAGTTAAGCTTCTTGCGATATCTACAACCAGTAGGTCTACCCGTAAGGCCAAATGAAGGAGCTTACGAGGGTCTCACCCAAGAGGGTAAACCCAAATTGTCCTATGCCAGCCTTTTAAAAATGCCCTTTGAAAGAAGCATCTATTGAAAAGATCATCTCAGGGAAATAATTGTCATCAACACCTCAGCAGGCTTTAAGTCCTTGAGTCAGATTCTGTGGCTGAAAAGCAAGGTACTTGGTAACTGACTTTGCCCTTTCTAGATACCCTCCCTGCTCTGTGATATAAGGCGAGAAAGAGGCATATGAAATTTGCTCCTTCATTTACTTCTGACACTATCTATTACATCATTTAATGTGTCCTATATAAATTCTTGTATAAGACATTCTTTTAGAATTTGGTTCTGGGGGTGGGGTGGGAAACTTACCTCTCCTTGAAGAACTCATAACTAAACATATATATATATGTTATATATATATATATATATATATATATAATATATATATATATAATATATATATAAACTTACTATGATTTATCTGCTTATATAAGGTCTCCTGGAAAGTTCTGTCCATTTTTGGAATAAAACAAAATACAAATTTTTCTTATCATCAATAAACTTTATTAAATAATATAATTGCCATTATTATTAATAATTTGTTTCCAGTGTGAGGGCAATTTGTATATTCCACTTTTGAAAAATGTTTTATCTTTTGATGCGAAAAATTGAACCAGTTCTTGTTTGATATCTTCTTCATTTTTAAATTTTTTGCCCTTCAAAAAACTTTGTAAGGACAAAAACAAGTGATAGTCGGAGGGTGCTAAGTCTGGGGAATATGGTGAATGTGACAGACGTGCTTCTGTAGCATTTCTTTCTTGTTGAAATTCGTAAAAATTACAGTGGTGTAAATGAACTTTATCAGTAGCCATGGGTACACCATCGCTTCACACATAAGACTAACGTAAATTGGTCTTGGATCACTGAACTGAGAGAGATCTTATCAATTAAAGCCCCATAGAGTCCAGATGACGAGTCTCATGCTGGCTTTCAGCTCCATTGTCAGTTGTAGGATTTACTGGATGCTTATGTTTGAATGACATTGGGGAGATACATCTCCCCCTACTGAAGCTGAGAAAGCAACCCGCCCCCAGAGAGATTAACTGGCAGAAGAGGACTTCAGAGCCTCAGGTCATACCCAGCATATTCCTGGATACAGTTTCAAATAAGCCCCCTGCTGAGATCAGCAAACAAGACAATCACCTGTTAAGAAAACAAACAAATCAAGACTTCAAAGCAGCCCAAATCCTAAAGTGGATTACAAATAATAGCTGATGCCAACCCAAGAAGACTTAGAAACAACACAAGTAAAAACTAGAGGCAGACAACACCAAGCCTAGACTCAACCAGCTCTACAAAGAAAACACCCTGGGTAGGCAGAATGAGAAGACAAAGAAGTGCAATCCAAATGAAACCACAAGAGAGACCTTCAGGAGATGAACTGAGTGATATGGAAATAATCAAACTTCCGGATGCGGAGTTTAAAATAATGATTGTAAGGATACTTAGGGATCTTAGAACAACAATGGATGGTTATCACGAACACCTAAATAAAGAAATAGCAAGTATAAAAAAGGATATTGAAATATTAAAAAAGAGTCAGTCGGAGATGACAAATACAATATCAGAAATGAAGACCACAATGGAAGGAATTAAAAACAGGATGGATACAGCTGAGGATCGAATCAGCAAGTTGGAGGACAACTGGAATGAAGGCATGAAAGCAGAGAAGAAAAAAGAAAAGAGACTCAAAATGTCTGACGAAACTCTTAGAGACTCTGTGACAACATAAAGAGAAATAACATCCGAATCATAGGGGTTCCTGAAGAAGAAGAGAAAGAACAAGGGATAGAGGCTTTGTTCAATCATATCATAGCTGAAAACTTCCCTAAATTAGTGCAGGAGAAACTCTCACAAATTCAAGAAGCACAGCGAACTCCACTAAAAAGAAACCCCAAAAAACCTACACCAAAACACATCATAATTAAAATACCAAAGCTAAGTGATAAAGAGAAAATATTAAAAGCTGTGAGAGAAAAAAATTCTATCACCTACGAAGGAGCCCCCATAAGGATGACATCAGACTTCTCAACAGAAACACTTGAAGCCAGAAGGGAATGGCAAGAAATATTCAAAGTAATGCAGAACAAGAACCTACAAACAAGACTACTTTATCCAGTAAGGCTATCATTTAAAATTGAAGGAGAAATAAAAAGTTTCCCAGAGGAAAAAAACTCAAGGAATTCATTACAACCAAATTAATGCTGCAGGAAATGTTAAGGGGCATGGTGTAAACAGATCAAAGTGGGAAAAGAATATAGCAAAAGAGGAATACAGCTTTAAAGAATAAAATGGCAATAAACAACTACATGTCAATAATAACCCTAAATGTAAATGGATTAAATGATCCAATCAAAAGACATAGGGTAGCTGCATGGATAAGAAAACAGGACCCGTACATATGCTGTCTATAAGAGACACACCTTAAAACAAAAGATGCACATAGGTTGAAGGTAAAAGGATGGAAAAAAACATTTCATGCAAATGGAAATGAAAAAAAAGCTGGGGTAGCAATACTTATATCAGACAAAATGGACTTTAAAACAAAGAATATAGTAAGAGATAAAGAAGGCCACTACATAATAATAAAGGGAGCAATCCAACAGGAAGATATAACTGTTATAAATATCTACGCACCTAATATAGGAGTACCTAAATATATAAAGCAGACTTTGATGGAAATAAAGAGCAAGATCAACAGCAACACTATAATAGTAGGGGATTTTAATACCCCACTAACATCACTAGATAGATCCTCAAGAAAGAAAATTAACACAGAAACAGCAGACTTAAAGGACACACTAGATCAACTCGATTTAATAGATATCTTCAGAACCTTTCATCCTAAAGCAGCAGAATATACATTCTTTTCAAGTGCTCATGGTACATTCTCTAAGATAGACCACATGTTAGGGCACAAAAGTGGTCTCAACAAATTTAAAAAGATTGAAATCATATCAAACACTTTCTCTGATCACAATGGCATGAAACTAGAAATCAACCACAACAGAAAAGCTAAAAAATTCTCAAACACATGAAAACTAAATAGCAAGTTGTTAAATAACGAATGGATTAAGAATGACATCAAAGAAGAAATAAAAAAAATTCCTAGAAATGAATGATAACGAGCATACAACAACTCAAAATTGATGGGACACAGCAAAAGCAGTACTGAGAGGGAAGTTCATAGCACTACAGGCACACTTTAAGAAACTAGAAAAAGCTCAAATAAACAATTTAACCCTGCATCTAAAAGAACTACAAAAAGAACAGCAAGTAAAGCCTAAATGTAGTAGAAGGAAGGAAATAATAAAGATCAGAGCAGAAATAAATGACATAGAGACTAAAGAAACAATACAGAGGATCAATGAAACTAGGAGCTGTTTTTTTGAAAAGGTAAACAAGATTGATGAACCTTTAACTAGACTCACCAAGAAAAAGAGAGAGAAGACTCAAATAAATAAAATTAGAAATGAGAGGGGAGAAATAACAACTGACACAACAGAAATACAAAGGATTGTAAGAAAATACTATGAAGAACTGTATGCCAAAAACTAGACAACCTAGATGAAATGGACAAATTCCTTGAAACATACAATTTTCCAAAAATCAGTCTGGAAGAATCAGAAAACCTAAACAGACCGATTACACCAAATGAGATCAAAACAGTTATCAAAAAACTCCCAACAAAGAAAAGTCCTGGGCCAGATGGCTTCACAAGTGAATTCTACCAACTATTCAAAGAAGAACTAACTCCTATCCTTCTCAAGCTATTTCAAAAAATTCAAGAGGAAGGAAGACTTCCCAGCTCCTTTTATGAGGCGAGCATAATACTGATTCCAAAACCAGACAAAGACAACACAAAGAAAGAAAATTATAGGCCAATATCCCTGATGAATATAGATGCTAAAATCCTCAACAAAATATTAGCAAACCGGATCCAACAATATATGGAAAAAATCATACACCATGATCAAGTGGGATGTATTCTGGGGAGGCAAGGCTGGTACAATATTTGCAAATCTATCACTGCTATTCATCACATAAATGAAAGGAAGGAGAAAAAGCACAGGATAATTTCAATAGATGCAGAAAAAGCATTTGATAAAATCCAGCACCCATTCATGATCAAAACTCTCAGCAAAGTGGGAATACAGGGAACATACCTCAACATGATAAAAGCCATCTATGACAAACCCACAGCCAACATCATACTCAATGGGCAAAAATTAAAAGCAATCCCCTTAAGATCAGGAACAAGGCAGGGGTGCCCCCTTTCACCACTCTTATTCAACATAGTCCTGGAAGTCCTAGCCACAGCAATCAGACAAGAAGAAGAAATACAAGGCATTCAAGTTGGAAAAGAAGAAGTAAAGCTATCATTATTTGCAGATGATATGATATTGTATATAGAAAATCCAAAAGTCTCAGTCAAAAAACTACTGGACCTTATAAATGAATTCAGCAAGGTGGCAGGATATAAAATTAATACTCAGAAATCAGAGGTATTTTTATACACCAACAATGAACAATCAGAAAGAGAAATTAAGGAAACAGTCCCCTTCACTATTACAACCAAAGAAATAAAGTACCTAGGAGTACATTTAACCAAGAAGACTAAAGACATGTACTCGGAAAATTATAAAACATTGATAAAAGAAATCAAGGAAGATACAAACAAGTGGAAGCATATACCATGCTCATGGTTAGGAAGAATAAACATCATTAAAATGTCTATATTACCCAAAGTAATTTATAAATTCAATGCAATACCAATTAAAATACTAGTGACATACTTTAAAGATATAGATCACATATTCCAAAAATTTATATGGAACCAAAAGAGAACATGAATAGACTCAGCAATCTTAAAAAAGAAGAATAAAGGGGGAGGTATCACACTTCCTGATATCAAGCTATACTACAAGGCCATTGTACTCAAAACAGCCTGGTACTGGCATAAGAACAGGCACATAGATCAATGGAACAGAACAGAGAACCCAGAAATAAACTCACAGCTCTATAGACAACTGATATTTGACAAAGGAGGTAAAGGAAATACAATGGCGTAAAGACAGCCTCTTCAAAAAATGGTGTTGGGAAAATTGGACAGCAACCTGCAAAAAAATGAAACTAGACCACCAACTTACACCATTTACAAAAATAAACTCAAAATGGATAAAAGACTTAAATGTAAGGTGTGAAACCATAAGCATCTTAGAAGAAAACATAGGCAGTAAGCTCTCCGACATCTCTCACAGCAATATATTTGCTTATTTATCTCCACGGGCAAGGGAAATAAAAGACAGGATAAACAAATGGGACTATATCAAACTAAAAAGCTTTTGCACGGCCAAAGACAATAAGAACAGAATAAAAAGACAAACTACACAATGGGAGAACATATTTGTCAGTATGTCCGATAAGGGGTTATAAACTAAATTTATGAAAACTTGTAAATCTCAACACCAGAAAGACAAACAATCCAATCAAAAAATGGTCAAAAGAAATGAATACACACTTCTCCAAAGAGGATATACAGATGGCCAATAGGCATATGAAAAAATGCTCAACATCACTAATCATTAGAGAAATGCAAATTAAAGCCTGACCTGTGGTGGCACAGTGGATAAAGCGTCAACCTGGAAACGCTGAGGTTGCCAGTTCAAAACCCTGGGCTTGCCTGGTCAAGGCACATATGGGAGTTGATGCTTCCTGCTCCTCCCCCCCTCTCCTCTCTATAATGAATAAATAAAATCTAAAAAAAAAAAAATAAATAAAACCACAATGAGATATCACCTCACACAGGTTAGAATGGCGCTCATCAACAAAACAACACAGAATAAGTGCTGGCGAGGATGTGGAGAAAAGGGAACCCTCCTGCACTGCTGGTGGGAATGCAGACTGGTGCAGCCTCTGTGTAAAACAGTATGGAGATTCCTCAAAAAATTGAAAATCGAACTGCCTTTTGACCCAGCCATCCCACTTTTAGAAATATACCCCAAGGACACCATAGAACGGTTCCAGAAGGCAAATGCACCCCCATGTTTATGGCAGCATTGTTCACAATAGCGAAGATCTGGAAACAGCCCAAGTGTCCATCAGAGGACGAGTGGATTAAAAAGCTTTGGTACATATATACTATGGAATACTACTCAGCCATAAGAAATGATGACATCGGATCATTTACAATAACATGGATGGACCTTGATAACATTATACGGAGTGAAATAGGTAAATCAGACAAAAACTAAGAGCTATATGAACCAATGCATAGATGGGACATAAAAATGAGACTCAGAGACATGGACAAGAATGTGATGGTAACAGGGAGGGGGGTGGAGGGGAGGGGAAGGGGAGAGGAAAGAGAGGGAGGGGGTGGCAGGAGGGGAGGGGAACAAAGAAAACCAGATAGAAGGTGACGGAGGACGATTTGACTTTGAGTGAAGGGTATGCAGCATAATCAAAAGTCAAAATAATCTGGAGATGTTTTCTCGGAACATATGTACCCTGATTTATCAATGTCACTGCATTAAAATTAATAAAAATAAGATTAAAAAAAAAGACTAACGTGAATCAACTTTGTTTTAGTTAATTTGCTACGTCAGTATGTATACATTAAGTGATAAAAATTGAGAGGCACACATGTGCCAAATAAACATGTGCTTACATGTCGAAACTTGTTGTGATAGAAACGGACAGAACTTTCCGGTAGACCTTATATTTTATTTTCATTGTATTGAAATGATATTAATCTTTTAAACTTATAATTTATATGTTGTTTCAAATTATTTTTGAAACAGAGTAGAAGTTAACATATAACAAAAACAAACCTCTCTGATTTGCCTTATTTCATAGACTTAGAAAACTACTGTTTAGGAATGTTTAGTTATCAAGTTATTTTAAAAACTATAACATCAGAAATTATCCTTATTTTAACATGAAGATAACATTACCTATTTGATGGTGCTTTTGTGGAGATTATAAGAGCTTCCATATAAAACACTTAAAACCTGACCTTCTCTCTGAAAAATAATGATTGACTATATTTTCAATTCATTTATTCTCCGTATGATAAATAACAGTGTACCAGTGTGTTTATTTTATTTATTGCAATTTTGTTCTTATGTATAGGTATATCAAAAATCAAGCTTTCATTATATAAGTGTTCACATTCAAAGTAAAAATAGTTGATTTGCTGTTTTTAAAGCCATATTCCCCAACTCATTCATTATTTTCTAAGGGAAACATATTCTGATTTTAAAATGGAATTCATTTTTTAAACTTTTGTTAAACAATTTTTAAAAACATTATTTATTGATTTTACAAAAAGAGAAGAGAAAGGGACAGGGAGCAAGAAGTATCAACTCATAGCTGCTTTACTTTAACATTCATTGCTTGTCGTATGTACTTTGACTGGACAAACCCAGGGTTTCCAACTAGCAACCTCTGTATTCCAGGCCGATGCTTTAACCACTCCTCTACCACAGGCCAGGCAGAGTTCATTTTTGTTATTAGAATCCAGTATATTTAAATTTAAAGTTGACTTTGTTTGATAATTTGAAAGAAATTGGTATCATTATTAAGCCAAGCTCTGTGAAACGTGTTTGGTGAGTATGTTTCTATGAAATGGAATGATGGGCAGAAGTAGCTTCAAAGACTTTTGAGTTGATAAGGGCTTTCGTGTCCCCTTCTGTATTTTGCTTTGTTGTTGTTGTCTTTCAACTCCAACTTTTTGATGTGTAAGAGTCTCTGTTTAAAGGAATGTTGATACCATCCGGGTTACTAACGCTTGGTCCATGAATCTAAGGAAATGTTCAATATTTTATAGTCAGGAAAGATAGATTTTGTATCTTGACCTTTAAGTTAAGCTTTTCTTTTCAGAACTATATTACCTTGCAAAGTACACAGGGAACTGGAGCCAGCTTGTGACCTTTTGTTAACACGCAGTTTTGAGAAATGGGAAAAAGGCATTGCATAGATCAGGAATTTTATTACCAAAAAGAATTAGGAGTCCACTGCAAGTTCTTCCCCCCCCCCCCCCCCCCCCAGAAAGACAGCTAGCCATATAATTTCTGGGAGAGATGTTCTCTTTCAGAGAATGCTGTACTTCCTGCATTGCCATCCAAGGCCTCCATGTGAAGTGAGAAGCAATTAGAATGCAGATCCTGACGACGGAAAAGGAGGTGAGGAAATGTGGCATGTTGCTGTGAGGCACATCCACGAAGGTTGTTCTTATTAAAGTCAGCTTGCTTAAAATGTCATAGGCTTGAATTAATGCTAATTGAAAGTTCTCCTAGTGGATTAAGAGTTTAGTTGTGATTGGGGAGGAAAGTGAACTCAGCAGAGAGAAGGTACAATTACATATCCATGAAGCCACAATGCCCAAATAGTTTGTGGCAACAGCTAATCCTGTGGGTGCTACCTTCAAAACATATCCAGGATCCAACTGCATTCACCTCTGTTGTCACCCTGGCACAAGCCACCACCACCTGGCCACTTGGATTACTGCAAAGCTGTTTATCTGCTCTTCTTGCACTTACCCTTGCCTGACTTCTTTTTAAAAAGAATATTCAACCAAGTAAACTTGAATATCTAATTGGCTTTATTAAGCAATTCATGAATCTAGAAGCATCCCTTCTAGCAACTAGAAGGGCACTCTGAGGAACTGCACGAAATGGAATGTGCTTATAGAAAAAAGGGTGAGGCAAGGGGGCTATTAACAAAAGAAAGGATCTGTTCCAGTGGTGAGATTCAGCTGGTTTGCACCAGTTTGGCAGAACAGATACCAAATTTTTGTTGAGTTCAGCAAACCATTTGTTAAAATGGCACTTGTAATCAGGGTTCTCTCTAAGGCAGGGGTCTCAAACTCAACTCAGCATGTGGGCCGCAGAGCAAGATCACAGCCATTAGGCGGGCCGCACTAGGTCTACAAAAGGCAACTGTTACGCAACACTTTTCTCACTGCAGTTGAAAACAAAAAAAAATCAGTACAACAAGCACAATCGTACATGCAGTTTACTCAGTGTCACAAAACGACCAGAAACTGTAGTTCGCATCACAACTGCTGTTAACTAAGCTAATATCTAGCTAGGATGCTAGAGAAATGAAAAATACAAGTAGGCCCCTAGGCTTACTTAATTTTATCCAAAATATTTTGAACTTCGTGGCTTAGTCTGCGGGCCGCACAAAATTGTTCGGTGGGCCGCATGTGGCCCGCGGGCCGCGAGTTTGAGACCCCTGCTCTAAGGTGAGCGCCTGAGCTGTCCAATGTGAAAATCACAAATTTACATTCCTTACTCTTTTTTAACATTCATCTGTGCAACAGCGTATTTTAAGTGCCCATAGTAATGTTCATTCCGTCCATTGGTGAAAAAAATTGCAACTGAGAATGCCAATTAAGAAGCAATGTGGAAATATCTTAAATAACAGTTTTATTGGTTTTTGTCAGGTATTATTTAATATATTTTTCATTAATATTTTAAAGCTGTTTTTTATAGTCTAGTTTTGTGTACCTCTTTTATTGTCCTTATTTCAGTATTAAATGCATGAAATAATAAACTACCTTTTGGTATATTGTTTTTTTATGCTTAAAATGGCCATTAGGGCAGAGAACTGGTTGTTAGATTATTTGAATGGCATCACTGGTCTGTTCCTAGATGGCTCCTGGACTTCCTCTGCTGCTCTCCGTGCACTGTGCTCTGGCCACACTGAGCATGCTAAATGTGCTCACTTCACATCCTTTGCTCTTGCTTGTATCTCTTGCTGGATCAATCTCCACGTGTTCCCATGTTTCCTTCTCAGAGAGGCCTTTCCTAACCACCTTGGATAGAAGAGCAACCCTCTTCTCCCCCTCCCGCCTTTCCTTCCTACCTCTTTATGATCTCTGCTAATAGAGCCAATTTTACTTCTTTTCCAATTCTAATGTCTTGTATTTGTAGGGTGTTTTTTTTTCTTTTTTCTGTTTTGCTTGGTAGGTAGGTCTGGCTAGAAAAAGCCTCAGCCCTTCACCATTGTGTGTTGTTAGCCATAGGCTTGTCATATATGGACTTCATTATGTTGAGGTACGTTTTTTCTAAACCTAGTTAGAGGGTTTTTTTCTTTTTATCTTGAAGAGATATTGAATGTTGTCAAATGCTCTTTCTGTCTACTGAGATGATAATATCTTTTTGTTATGTTAATGTAATAGATCTTATTTATTTATTTGAATATGTGAAACCACCCTTGCATCCCAGGGACAAATACCACTTGATCGTTTGATGTGCTACAGAATTCAGTTTGCTCATATTTTATTGAAATTTTTTACAGATCTATTCATCAGGTATATAAATTTGTAGTTTTTTTTTTCCCTGTAGTGTTCTTTTCTGGCATTGGTATCAGGGTAATGCTAGCCTCATAAAATGAATTTTGGAGTGTTAACTCCTTTAATTTTTTGGAAAGTTTTGAGAAGGATTAGCATTCATTCTTCTTTAAATGTTTGGTAATATTCACCAGTAAAACCATCTGATCCTCGGTTTGTTTCCATTGGGATTTTTTGATTATTGATTCAGTCTCATACTAGTAATGAGTCTGTTCAGATTTTCTATTTATTCTTGATAGAATATATATTTCCAACAGTTTTCTAGGTTTTATAGTTTGTTGGCATATACTTTTTAATTTTACTTCTCATGATCCTTTGTATTTATATAGTATCAAATGTCTTCTCTTCCATTAATAATGTTGATTTGGATCCTGTCTTTTTACCCTTTGGTTAGTCTAGTTTGTCAATTTTATTTATCTTTACAAATAACCAATTTATGATTTTTTAAAAAAATTTTTGTACTGTTTTCCTGTACTCTATTTCATTACTTTTGCTCTAATCATAATTTTTTTCTTCCTGCTACTAACTTCAAGCTTAATTTGTTCTTTTTCTAGTTCCTGGAGGAGCAGAGTTAGATTATTTATATGACATATTTCTTGTTTTTTTCTTTTAAATTAAATTTATTTGAGGGACACTGGTTAATAAAATTATATAGGTTTCAAGTGTACAATTCTACAATACATCATCTGTATATTGCATTGTGTCAAATCTCTTTCCATCGCCATATAGATGACCCCCTTTACCCTTTATTAGCTTCTGCACCCCCTTTTCTGTAAACATTTCTCTTAAAACTTGTTTTGATATGTTTTGTAAGTTCTGGTTTGTTGTGTTTTCATTTTGTTGGTGTCAAGGTATTTTTTTATTCCCCCTTTAATTTTTCTTTGATCTATTGGTTGTTGGTAGTGTTACTTAATTTTTATGCATTTGTGAATTTTTTAGTTCTCTTCCTGTTATTGGTTTCTAGTTTAATTACATTGTGGTAAAAAATGATAGTTGGTATGATTTTAACTTTCTTAAATTTGCTAAGACTTTTTTTGTGACCTAAAACAGTGTTTTCCAATCGCCAGTCTGACAAACATTTTATGCCAGTCCACAAAAGAGTTAACTACTCTGATATTATAAAAGGATTATAGACCCTATGATTATTGACTTCATATTCTTCATACAACCTCAAGGTGGTTAACTCTTTTGTGGACCTGCACCAGTCTGCAGACCGGTGGTTGAAAATCACTGCCTAACATATGGTCTTCTATAAAATATTTCATGTGTACTTGAGAAGAATTTGTAATTTTTTGTTGTGGTGCAGAATATTCTGAGTGTGTCTGCTAGATCCATTTGGTTTATAATTTTATTAAAATCTTTTTTTAATTGATTTACTCAGGATAATAAATCTGTTGTTGAGAATGGTATATAAAGTACCTAATTATTATTGCATAGCTGTTTATTTCTCTTTTGGCTCTGTTAGTTTTTGTTTTATATATATATATGTATATGTATATATATATATACACACACATATATATGTATAATCTGATGTTGAGTGTATAAATATTTATAATTTTTATAGGTTTTTGATGGATTGACCTCTTTATCATTATATAATGACCTTCTTTGTCTTTTTTTAAACCATTTTTAGTTTAAAGTTTATTTTTATTTATTTATTTATTTATTTAAAATTATTTATTTATTTATTTATTTATTCATTTTTTTATAGAGGAGAGGGAGAGACAGAGGGAGAGAGAAGGGGGGGAGGAGCTGGAAGCATCAACTCCCATATGTGCCTTGACCAGGCAAGCCCAGGGTTTCGAACCGGCGACCTCAGCATTTCCAGGTCGACTCTTTATCCACTGCACCACCACAGGTCAGGCCTAAAGTTTATTTTGTCTGAGATAAATATAGACAATCTGTGTTTTTCTTTTTGGTTGCTATTTGCTTAAAATATCTTTTTCCATTCCTTCACTCACAGATTATGAGTGTCTTTAAGGCTTAAAGTTAGTTTCTTGCAGACATTATATGGTTGGACCTCATTTTTATCCATATAGCCCTTCTTTGTCTCTTGATTAGAAATTTAATCCATTTATGTTTAAGATAATTATTGATAGATAGGACTTACAATTGCCATTTTGTTGTTTTAGCACTGTTTTGTAGATCCATTCTTCCTTGCTTCTTATCCTTCTGTTTTCTTTTTTTTGTGTTTTGGTATCTTTTGATATCAGTATGCTTTGAGTCTTTATTCTGTTCTTTTGTGTAATTAATACAGGATTTCCCCTTGTGGTAAATATCTTAAAATTATAACACCCTATTTTAACTGGTAACTGCTTAACTTAGATAGTATTCTTAAACTTTACACTTTTGTCTTTCCTCCACTTCCTATTTTAGGTTATTGATGTTATAGTTTCCATTTTTAAAAATAATATTTATCCAATAACAGGTTATTGTAGTAATAATTTTTTTTACCACATTAAAAGCCTTTTAAGTGAGAGTTGTGAGTAAACTATACACCACCACTAACATATTACAGAATCTAATTTTGAGTATATATTTAATATTACCAGTGAGTTTTATACTACTTCTTTATGTTTTTATGGTGTTAAGTAGTATCATTTTACTTCCACTAAAAGAATTCTCTTTTTGTAAGGCAGGTGTGGTGGTGAGGAACTTAGTGATAAACTCTGTGTAACCCTATTTGGGTTCTACCTATTTGGGGTCCTTTGGGACTCATGTATCTGGATGTCCATTTCTCTCCCAGGTTTGGAAGTTTTCAGTCATTATTGCTTTAAATATACTTTCTTTTCCTTTCTCTTCTCTCTCTGTCTGGAATTCTCATAATGCAAACACTATTTCCTTTGATTGTGTCCTATCAGCAGTTCCAAATGCTTTCTTCACTCATTTTTTATTCTCTGCTGACTTTATAATCTCAAATATCTTGTCTTCCAGGTCACTGATTCTTCTTCATGGTTGATTCTTCTTGAAGCTCTATTGAGTTCTTAAGATCAGTCATTGCATTTTTCAGCTCTAGGATACCTGTTGATTTATTTTTGATGGTTTCTATTGCTTTGTTGAACATCTCATTTTGTTCATACATTGCTTTCCTAATGTTGTTTAGTTTTCTGTCTGTGTGTTCTTGTAATTTACTAAACTTCTCAAATAGGATTATTCTGAGTTCTCTGACAGTTCACAGATCTCCATTTCTTTAGGTTAAGTTATTGGAGCTTTATTAATTGCTTTTGGTGGTATTATGTTTACCTACTCTTGTTATCCTTGCTTCCTTATGCTGGGTTCTACACATTTGAATAGCTAGTCTCCTCTTCTAGGCTTTATAGGTTTCCTTCGGCAGACACAGTTCTTCACCAGTCAGCTCATGTTGGTGTTCTAGGCATGTTCACTGGTATGTCCTTTGGTAGGTGGAGCTTGTTGTCAGGGTCATTATTTTTGGACAAGGCCACTGCTTGATCTGTGAGGTGGAATGGGGGGACCACTGGCTGAGAACAGTCAGATAGCCCTGCTTTCTTGGTTCCCTGCCCAACAGATTCTGTAGGATGGGCTCTGAGGTTGCCTAGGTTTTCTGATTAGACTTCCTGAAGACTTGGTACTATATACTATACTCAGAGGTCAGCAGTGCTATGAGTTAGCTTTTCTGTCCTGGTGGCAGCAGAACAGGTTCCAAATTCCACAGAGCTCATTGTTTGGAGACCTGAATGAGGTCCAAATTTAGACTCTGCACTAAATTTCCTGTCTGTGGCTGGGTGTGGCCACTCTGCAGACTGGGCAAGCCACAGGCTGTGCTCTCTGTCAAGTGCCACTGTAAGCAGGGCTCTTGGAGGGGCTATGCAGCGTCTCAATTGCTCGGGCTAGGTTTCCTGGTTGGGCAGGAGGAAGGCTATATTCAGCAATGGGAGGAGCTATACATTATTTTTCTTGCCCAGGCAGAGAAAGCTACAAGGATGGCAAGGTTCTTGCTAGTCTTGATTTAAGCCAACTTGTGCTCCAAGTTTCTTGGCCAATGGGGGTACTTACTGCCTTTGCTCCATGGATGATAAACTCTGTTTTCTGGAATCTATGCTCAAGTTACTGCATTCTCCATCCTTCTAGGTGTTTTCACCAGACTTCCTGGCCAGCAGTGGCCAGAAGTTATACTTAACA